>NW_011889120.1:2063256-2071064 GCF_000151845.1 Pteropus vampyrus
ACATGATATCTGACAGCGCCTCCTTGTTGAAGTTGGTTTTGATCATGCATTCCAGGTGTTGTCCAGTTTTCCACTATATAATTAATCTTTTCACCCTTGCAACTCATAAGAATTCTATGGGGAGCTCTGAAACTATGCCAATAGTCTGCTCCTCATCAAATCCTACCCTCCTCGATTTAGCATCCACAGATGATTCTTGTCTGAATTGAGCCTGATTGTAGTGATTTTGAAATAGTAATCACCCCACCTCCAACTCCATCACTCCTTATATCAGTTGACATTTTTTCCCCCTATTGTTTATTTATCTAGTTATAATATGGACTCTCGGAGTACTACTTTATTTAGTAGGTTATGATTTGTTACTGTTCATATTATTTTGATGCCCAGATTGTCCAGGATTTGTCCAGTAGAGACCTTTCAAACTGGCTCCTGTGTCCTTTTGACATGTCCCTATCAGTTTTTTGTTTTTGTTTTTGTTTTTGAAGAGTTCCTTACTTTCTGACACAAGATGTTCCAGTGTCATCTTGTACCTCCCTTGCTCCAGTTTGGAATTGGGCATTTCTGCAAGGAACCCTGGTTCCTTTTAGTGGGAAATAGTATTTTGAAATGAAAATATGGGTACTAGGTGTGCTCATTACTTTTAAGGTGCTATTACTTCTGGGCCCTTTGAGTGTGTGGAGCTAGGTAACATATCTTTGGCTCCTGACTCTTTGCTCTTTCTCTGGTTAGTTGCTGAATCTACCCTTTCTTTTGTATTCTGTGTGACCTCATCATAGCCCATATAACCATCACTTTACCGTTAAAGGTATTGCAAAAGATTCCTAGTTTGCCTCTTTGTTAAGAGCTGAGTCAAACATTTTTATCATGCTGTGCTTGATAATTTTTAGGAGCGTCTCACTACTTTCTGATATTTAGGACCTTTCTGAAAACCTGTTTCAATACATTTTACTTTTCTTCCTGCTTTGACGTTTCCTCCTGCTTTGTCTGTATAAACCCTTTAACTGATTGCACCCGGAATTATTCAAATCACCGTTGGCTCTTTTTTTCCTCACTGCCGACTTCTCTTAGTAAGGCTTCTCTGGTACTGTGCCCCGTGATGACCTCTCATCACTTAATTGTTGAGAAGATCTGAATTACTCCCTACTTTAGACAGAATTAAATTTTTTGTAGTTTTTAAAGTAAATAATCCTGCTTTGTCGTGACTTATGCTCACTTGATTTTATTTTTTTGTATGATTATACTATTTGTCATTATAGATGTACTGATTTCTAGTATCTTTTAACATAAGCTTAAGTAATAAACTTTCAAAAACTCTCAACATGGCATGTATTATTCTCACTTAATTATAATGGTACATTTCCTAGATAACAGATTGTAAACCAAGATATCTTTTTCTGTCTTTACACTATTATTAGAGGATTCTATCCAAATGAAATTTTAAAGCTTTGCTTAAAAATTAGCAAGTATGTTAAAATTGTTAAAAGAAACAAGAGCATCAGAATGATCCTTACATCTTTTAGAATTGTGGTTTAACCTATGTTTAGGTGGGTTTTGTTTTAGAAGCTACGCTTGAGGTAGCAATCCAGCTTGGTGGTTGCTCATAGAGCAGACATTGGAAGTATGAGCAGAGAGGTCTCTTAGCCATTAGGGGTAATCTGCCTATAGACTATCTAGTCCTTTAGTTCTTCTCTTAATTTCCTTTACCAGCTAAGGTCATGCTAAAGCCATTTTGATATTTTGAGGTGCTGCAAGTGGTAAAAAAGCATTTTTCAAGGAGAAAAGGATAAAGATTTTTTAAAAACCAGACCGAGTGGTTTTGTATCGGCATAATTCTGTAGGTGGATGGGAAGACTCTCCTTTGGTGGTTCTGAAGGCCTAGATATATTTCAATAGAGTGAAGATGAGCATATTTATATAGCAACTTTTTTTTTTTGCTTTTTCTGTCATTCATTCTGGCTAGAGCCCATTTCTGAGTCTAAGAAGATAGTGTGAGCTTTCTTTATGGAGGAGCAGGTTTTGGAAGCAAATTCTGATTAAGCAGATAGGCAAGTAAAACCAGTATGTCAAATGACTGTTTGGTAATGATAATGAAATGGACATAAAATTCACAGTTTCTTTTATTTTCATTTTGCAGTTTAATTGGTTGGGGTCAAATAAGAAGAGGCGTGACAATCAAGCCAACAGTAGATGATGACTGAAGAATTCCAGTTAAATAATACATTTGGATGAAATCAGATTTTCTCTTAACAACCTAGGGGTATCTTTTTAAAGCAAAACTGAGGAATGAATATCACAGCTCACTGCCTCAGTGGTAACTGTCATTGTCATTTTTTAGTACTAAAACAGAGTCTACAATAAGTGTATAAACTGGTATAATGTTGGATTGAATCGAAATTGACCCGAAATTAATCATTACCAAATAATGTCTAATTTATATATCAACACAGGTTTGAAATGAAACGATTTGCTACAACCAGCCTTTGCTGTATGTAGCACATATACCACCGAACTTGATTCATGATTCACCTTTAGTAGCTCTAGGCTCAAAAAGATTGTTATACCAGTAAAAACTTGGACACAAATTCCTGAAGACAAGCTTCCCTTTGCCCTATATTTTATGTTGCTTTATGTTTGCAATTATGAGTGAAAAGAAGTTATCTTAGAGCACTAGTGCTTATTCCCATTGACACACCTTTCCTTCCCCTCCCCCCTTTTCTGGACCAGAACATAGGAAACTAGAGCTGGAAATTTTCCTTGCCCTCTTGCTATCATGCTGTGCAATTGTTTCTGCATTTTCACCTGAAATCCAGCAGCTTTCCCCCTTTGGAAAATAATGTTAAACCAGATGAATAAAGATCTTTCCCAGGCCTTATTTTATGTATTTTAGTTGCTTAATTGATAAAGATATGATGTCGATTCTAATATTAATAATTTTTGGACCTTTTAAAGGGTAGAAGATGTTAGAAAGCAAAGAGTGAGTCCTTTGATTTCTAACTTGTTAATGTTCCTGCACTTCTATTTTTTTTTTATTTTTACTTATTTTTTGTTACATAAGATTGTTAGAGCAGTGACTCTCAACTCTGACTGACATTAGAATTGCCAGAGAAGCTTTAAAAAAAGATAAGATGCCCCACAGAGATTATGATTTAATTGGCTTGAGGTGGAGCCCAGGTATTGATATTTAAAAAAATTTCCCAATGTTGAGAAACAAGAGTTGAGAAGCAGGTACATGAGAAAACCCAATCTTACTGAGTTTTGATAATCTGTTAATACCCTCTAGTTTGCTTTTCTTAAATTTGCATTTAATGTGGGACTTAATGTCATAGTCTAGTGGTCCTCAACCTTTTTGGCACCAGGCACCGGCGCTCTTTTGTGAATCTAATGCCTGATGGTCTGAGGCAGAGTTGAGGCAGTGATGCTAGTAATGCTGGGAAGCAGCTGCAAATATAGATGAATCAGCTCACTCACCTACTACTCACTTCCTGCTGTGTGGCCCAGTTCCTAACAGGCCATAGACAGGTACTGGTCCACAGCCCGGGGGTTGGGGACCCCTGCTGTAGTCATATAGTCATGATAGTGTGCTCTTTTGGGGATTGAAGCTGCTGCCTTGTAGAAGTTTAGAAGCTATGGCTGTGAGTTGTTATATAAGTTTATAAGTTTTGTGGAAGCATATTAATGTTACATACTTGATTGACTGAAGGGTTGTGTTATAGCCTATGGAGCACGTTTAAATAAAGCAAGGTTCTAATCTAAACATTAATTTTATATCTGACATGTCCTCATGTGTTTTGTAACCTATCAGAAATTCTGGAATAACTTAAGATCCAGAGCTTTGCAATAGTTGACTAATTGTAATGCCAGAACTGAAACCAGAAGTCTCATCTATTTCAAACATCCACGTGAAATTCAACAAGTTTGCAAAGCACTGTGTTCAGTGTAAATGGGAATCCACAAAACTGAGGGCTTTATTTTCATAGAACAAAGTCAGTGCAGTGATTCTCAGCAAAAGACGTACCTGGTTGAGAACTGCCTGTAATGCAGTGTTGCTGATGAAGACACATTGCATATGTAAATCTTACTGGCGCTCTGGTCCCAATGTTCAGAATCTGACCAATTCTCACCACCTCCACTGCTACCATCCTAGTTGAAGCCACCAGAGGTAATAACCCTGCCACTCTCTGCGTCCACCCTATCACCACTGCAGCTTGTTCTCAGCAAAGCCAGAGTTACCCTTTTTGTAAGACAATGCTGTGTATAACTCTTGTTAGTCTCACAGAAATGGGGAGCATGAGAGCAGTTTAGCTGTGACATGATCCAAATGATTTCCAGGCTGACCTAGAAAAGTCAAATATTTCACTCTTTGTAACGTACAAAGATAATGTGTGTGTTTGGCTTTTGCAGAGGAAAAAGAACTTTTCTTCTAATTAGAATGCAAATAGCTGCACTCTCAAAACAAAAATAAAATCTCATTTCTAGAAAAACAATATGCTGAAGCTTCCAGTGAAATGGATGCTTTTCTGGAAATATATTTTTAAAAAATTTAATTACCAAAAATGAAGAAGATGCCCTTAAGAAGATATTGATAAGAAACAGGTTAAAAAATTACCTCTGCAAGAATTCTTACAAACTTATAAACATTCTGCCCAAATTCAAGGAATAGATAATTCTGATATTTAAATTGTTCCCGAAAATAGGAAACCAAAGGGGATGAAAAAGACATCCTAACTTATTCAAAATTATGTCCCTGCTGCCCCCACTAGAGTTATAAAACTTTTACTAAAATAGTAAATTAAATCTAGTAATGTATTAGAAGAATGCATTCTTGTGTACACTTGGATGTTTTTCAGACTGAAAAAAAAAGTACCTTGAAGATGTATTTGATAGTCATAATTTTAAAAACAGGTAATGTAGAGAAGGAAACATATACTTACCGAACTATGAGAATATTAGTTTTAATGATAAAACATTGGAGCACAGTAGTATCCATAATGCCACAAGTGGGGTAAAAAGTTTCAGTTGGTTGAAATGGGAGAGGTTAATGACATACCTAGGGTAAATTCAGAGGACGGGAAGTAGTCATCAATTGCATTGCGACAGAATTCACGTTTTTGTTTGGTTTCTGTATTTTCATTAAGGTCTGATATGAGTCAAGGATGTCAGCTATTGCTTCAGTTCTACAACATGGTTCTATGGGGCTTAGCAAGTGAGATATAAATATCGGGAAAGGAAGCAACAGAACATTATTTACAAGATATGAAATTGTCTACTTAAAAATACAATCCAGAAACCGAAAAACTAACTGCTAGAAGAGTTCCGTGAAGTGACAAGAGTTCAAGATAAACATGCAAAAATTATTAGTTTCTTAAATAATTTGGTAATTAGTTTACAACCCACAAATACACAAATCAGAAAATACAATAGATATAAACATGTAAATTTAACAAGAATATGTGAGATACATATGAATAAAATAGGCAATATTCTTGGATGAGAATATTCAATATTGTACAGATGACCCATTTTTTTCTATAAATTCAGCGCAATCTTAATAAAAACTTCAATAAGACTTTAAAGAATTTGTCCAGCTGATATTAAAGATTTGGAAAAGTAAATTCACGAGAATGGTAAACTTTTGGAAAAAAAATTATGATGGGAGAGTTGACATACAACATTTTAGAACATAAAGCCACAATATAAAGAAGTATAGTGTTAAAGCAGAAATAGAGCAATCATTGGAACAAACTACAACCAGATATAAAATTTTAATAATACAATCTGTAGCACTTTATGTCAGTAAAGAGACTATTTTTTAGACCAAATGGCTAGCCAGTTGGGGATAAAAGGTCTTTTATTTAAAATCTTATTTAAGATTTCATTTCATTGAGACAAAATTATGAACAAAGAAAATGTAGGAGATTTTAATAATTTAGATGAGGAAGGCAAAACAAATCCAAAAGGCATAAAGGAAAAGTTCACAAATCAGATACATAAAATTTCAACACTTAGAGCCAAAGATATTATAGATTTAAAAGATGGTAGATTGCAAGAAAATACTAAAACTTACATGGCATGTGAAAAATTAATATTCCTAGTAAAATTAGTAAGACAAAAAATAGAATAGAAATGGGACAAAATGTATATTACATCACTTTAGGTGGCTAAAGACTAGCAGGAAGAACACACCAAATGCTAGTGGTTTGATTTGGGCAAAGATAGAAGTGGTAGTGAAGTGGTATCAGGCAGGAGCAAGTGCGGCGTCTCATCTCCATGGAATTTTCTTGTGCTTCAGACTCCACAACAGGGAAGGGCTGTGTTGCTGCCAGTGAATTTCTTATAAGGTAGGGTCTTATTGATTGAGAAAATGAGTTTTGTGCTGGGCCATTGTACTTTTATACTCTGGTCATATCACCATTCAGGAAGAACTTAGACAAACACTTCTCTTAATGGTTGCATTTAAGGGAATATTTACAAACGTTTGGCATCAGGGTAATCACACTGCATTCTGAAGGATAAGGCACCGTTATTGAACAATATGTCTAATTTACTTTTTGGCAGCAGAGAAAATCCATCTCCCGAATAGCCTATAAGCTCTATATAGAAGAAATACGAATACCCCATATACATTTGTGAAGTGCTCAGCCTATCTAGCAATAGGAAAGGGAAAACTAACAATATGATTCATTTGCACTCATTAAAATCAGAAATTAACATGATTTATAGCAGTCAGCGTTGGTGAGGATATATGGTTCGTAAGAAGTATAAACAGGTACATTATTTTTCAATTAAGTTGACATTCAATATTATATAATAGTTTCAGGTGTACAACATAGTGATTAGACTTTTATACAACTTACAAAGTGATCCCCCCGGTAAGTCTAGTACAATCCCTGACACCATATATAGTTAGTACAATGTTATTGACTATATTCCCTATGCTGTACTTTACATCCCCATGACTGTTTTGTAACTGACAATTTGTACTTAATCTTTTTATCTTTTTCATCCAGCCCTGCAACTCCCCTCCCGTCCGGCAACCATCAGTTTGTTCTCTATATGAATGTTTCTGTTTTCTTTGTTCTTTTATTTTGTTTTTTAGATTCCACTTACGAGAGAAATCATATGGTATTTGTCTTTCTCTGTCTGACTTACTTAATACTCTTTAGGTCCACATGTCGCAAATATTTAACTGGTACATTCTTTAAAGAGGACTGTTTATGTCTATCAAGATTTAAAATATCTCAATCTTTGGCCCAGAAATCCATATCTGGGAATGTTTTATAAAGAAATATTTGCTCATGTTCACAAAGACCCACATAGAAAGATGTTTATTCCAGCACTGTTTACTGCAACAAAAACTGTAAGACACCTAAATGTTATTCAAAAGGGAATGATTAAGTACATTTTATGGTACAATCTATTATAAAATAAAACTATAAGCCACTTTTGAGTCAGCCCGGTTAAATTAAAGGTGAAAATATTGGTCCTGAAAGTATTTTATGAAAATCCCTGAGAGGAAATAATCTGTTTGACTTATAGTGCTTTGAGAATTCATGATACAGTATTAGTTGTTGCTCACCTCAGCAAAAAGAATAAAAGAATAAAATGAGTGTCAAATGAACAAGCTCTGTGTCAGGGATCGCTTTGAAGCTGTTAGAATCACAAGTTTATTTTCTCAAACAAGTTTATAGGAAGAAAGCCAAGACCAGCAAGTGAATTCATGCCACTTACATAGTAGTGGAATTATACATTAAAATTTATCTCTATTGGGCTGTTATATCCATTACAATTGGTATATTCCTACAATAAAT
>NW_011889120.1:2071114-2073122 GCF_000151845.1 Pteropus vampyrus
TGTTTACTGCAACAAAAACTGTAAGACACCTAAATGTTATTCAAAAGGGAATGATTAAGTACATTTTATGGTACAATCTATTATAAAATAAAACTATAAGCCACTTTTGAGTCAGCCCGGTTAAATTAAAGGTGAAAATATTGGTCCTGAAAGTATTTTATGAAAATCCCTGAGAGGAAATAATCTGTTTGACTTATAGTGCTTTGAGAATTCATGATACAGTATTAGTTGTTGCTCACCTCAGCAAAAAGAATAAAAGAATAAAATGAGTGTCAAATGAACAAGCTCTGTGTCAGGGATCGCTTTGAAGCTGTTAGAATCACAAGTTTATTTTCTCAAACAAGTTTATAGGAAGAAAGCCAAGACCAGCAAGTGAATTCATGCCACTTACATAGTAGTGGAATTATACATTAAAATTTATCTCTATTGGGCTGTTATATCCATTACAATTGGTATATTCCTACAATAAATACTTTCAAATATAATTTCCTATTAGAAACATACAGTGAATGATATATTTCCCATAACAAACATAAAAAGAATTAGCAGGAATCACAATTTTAGGCATTATACTCCAAAGAGTTAACAATAAATCCTTTATAAGCAATATGCATGTCAACAATATTAAAGTAGGAGCTTCAACTAACTAGGAATGCATTCTAGTGATGGCAAGATACAGACCGCGTATTGCTCAAACTTAAACAAGACCTTTACCTCTTCTGAGTTCTCTTAAGTCTTAGGGACCTTATGATTTGTAAATCATCAACCTTCTCCAAAGGATTATGAAAATACAATAAAACCCACGAGTCTACTGGTTTGTATCCTCAAAACTAGTAATTTAACATTCTTTTGTTTGTCTCAAAGTTTCACATCAACTAGTATTATGACGACCTATTTTTTCCAAAATTTTATTAATCCTTTCAAAAGACCAATTTTAGGCTTTGTTGAGTCTCTATTGTACTTCATTACACAGATTTCTTTTCTTACCTTTATTATTTCCTTCTACTTTTCCTTGGGTTTATTGTGCTAATTTTTACTAAGTACTTAACTCATTAATTTTCTTTTAGCCTTTCTTCTTTCTAATGGAAACATTGAAAGCCGTCTCTAATGGCTAATGATATTTATGGACTTTTTCCATCCGTATAACCTCTTCGGTAAAATGTCTGTTCATGTCTTTTCCTCATTTTGTAATTGGATTATTTGCTTTTTTACAGTTGAGTTTCGAGGCACTAATCCTTTGTCAAATATGTGGCTTGCAAATATTTTCTCCCATTCTGTAGCTTAACTTTTCATCCTCTAAATAAAGTCTCTCAGAGAGCAAAATTTTACATTTTGGTGAAGTCCACCTTATTCATTTCTCCTTTTATGGTGCTTTTGGTGTTAAGTCTAAGAACACTTTGCCTGGCCCTAGGTCCTGAAGATTTTTTCCTGTTTTTTTCCAAAAAGTTTTATAGCTTAATGTTTTACATTTAAGTCCACAATCCATTTTAATTTAATTTTTGTATAAGATGTGAGATTTAGGTTGAGGTTCATTTTTTTTGCATTATGGATGTTCAATTTATCCAGCACCATTTGTTGAAAATGCTCTCCTTCCTCCATTAAATTACTTTTTGTACCTTTGTCATATTTGTGTGGGTCTATTTCTAGGTTCTCTATTCTGTTCATTGATCTATGTCTATACCTCTGTGAATATACTGTAGCTATACAATAAATCATGAAATCACGGAGACTGATTCTTCCACTTTATTATTCTTTTTTCAAAATTAATTTAGCTATTATAGTTCCTTTTTCTTTCTATGTAAATTTTATGATAAACTTGTCTATATCTATAAAAATATTGCTGATATTTTTATAAGAATTGCATTAAACCAGTGTAGGAATTTGGAGGAGAACTGACATCTTTTCCATGTTGAATCTTCCAATCCGTGAACACAGAAAGTCTCTCCATTGATTTAAGTCTTCTTATTTCTTTAATCAGCGTTTTATAGTTTTCAGAATACAAGTCCTA
>NW_011889120.1:2073327-2184373 GCF_000151845.1 Pteropus vampyrus
TTTGCTGAATTTACTTATTAGTTCTAGGAGTTCTTTTATAGATTTTTTTGCATAAACATTCATATCATCTGCAAATAGGAACAGTCTTATTTCCTTTCAATCAAGAAGTCTTTTATTTTATTATTATTATTTTTTGCCTTGTTGCACTGTCTAGGACTTCCAGTACTGTGTTGAATAAGGTGATGAGAGCAGACATCCTTGCCTTGTTCCAGTTCTTAGGGAGAAAGCAGTCAGCCTTTTACCAATAAGTATGATATCAGCTGTAAGTTTTTCTGTAGATTTTCTTTATCAAGTTGAATAAGTTACTTTCTATCCCTAGTTTTCTGAGAATTTTTATTGGGAATGGGTGTCGAATTTTGTCATAATTT
Organism: Pteropus vampyrus; assembly: GCF_000151845.1. Classification (NCBI taxonomy): domain Eukaryota; kingdom Metazoa; phylum Chordata; class Mammalia; order Chiroptera; family Pteropodidae; genus Pteropus; species Pteropus vampyrus. Next base: position 2,073,696 of record NW_011889120.1, read on the forward strand.
TTCTGCATCGATTGATGTGATTATGTGATTTTTTTTTCTTTAGCTCATTGATGGGATTTTTGAATATTGAACTAGATTTGCATCCAGGAATAAACCTCACTTGGCCATGGTGTATGATTCTTTTTTAAAAAAATTTTATTGTGATAAAATACACATAACATAAAATTTACCATTTTAGCCATTTAAAAGTGTACAATTAATTGTCACTAAGTACATTCACAATGTTGTGCAACCATCACCACTATCTAATTCCAGAGCATTTTCATCACCCCAGAAGGAAACCTCATACTCATTAAGCAATCACTCTCCATTCCCATTCCCCTCAGTCCCTGGCAACCACTAATCTGCTTTTTGTTTCTATGGATTTGCCAACTCTGCATATTTCATGTAAATGGAATTACACAATGTGTGGCCTTTTGTGTCTGGTTTCTTTCACTTAGCATAATGTTCTCAAGGTTCATCCATGTAATAGCATGTGTCAGTGCTTCATTCCTTTTATGACTGAATAATATGCCATATTTTGTTTATCCATTCATCTGTTGATGAACATTTGGGTTGTTTCCATCTTTTGGCTGCTGTAAATAGTAGTGCTATAAACATTCATGTACAAGTTTTTGTTTGAACACCTGTTTTCAATTCTTTTGGGTATATACCTAGAAGGGGAATTACTAGGTCATAAGGTAATTCAATGTTTTAGCTTTTTGAGCAACAGCCAAACTCTTTTCCAAAGTGGCTACACCATTTTACATTCCCGCCAGGAATGTATGAGAGTTCCAGTGTCTTCACATCCTCATCAATACTTTTTATTTTATGTTTTGTTGTTGTTGTTATGGCCATCCTAGTGGGCGTGAAGTGATATCTCATTGTGGTTTTGATTTGCATTTCCCTAATGATTAATGATGTTGAGCATCTTTCGTGTGCTTGTTAGCCATGTGTATATCTTCTCTGGAGAAATGTCTGTTCAAGTCTTATGCACATTTTTTAAGTGGATTGTTTGTCTTTTTGTTGTTGAGTTGTAAGAGTCTTTTAAAGATATATTCTGGATATTAGAACCCATATAATTCTTTTTATATGTTTCTGAATTTTATTCGCTAAATATTATTAATGATTTTACATCTATAGTCATGAAGGATATTGGCTGCAGTTTTCATTTTTTGTATTTTTCTGGTTTTGGTCAGGGAAATACTAGCTTCATAAAACAAATTGGGAAGTGTTCTTTCTTCTATTTTCTGAAAGAGATTGTATATAATTGATGTTAATTCTTCTTTAAAAGTTTGGTATTATTCTCCAGTGGAAGCCATTTGGGCCTGGAGATTTCTCTTTTGGGGATTTTTAAGATTAAAAATTCAATTTCCTTAAGAGTTATAGGGCTACCAAATTATGTATTTAAATCACCCATTTTGTGGTACTTTGTTATGGCAGTCCTAGGACACTAATACAAGTACTGATTCGGGCTACAACATAGATGAACCTTGAAAACTAAGCTAAATAAAAGAAGCCAAGTGTAAAAGGCCATATGTTATATGATTCCATATGTATTAATATATATTAAATGTCTAGAATAGGAAGATCCATAGAGGCAGAAAGTAGATCAGTGGTTGCCAGAGGCTGGGGTTGAGAATGACTACCTAACGGGTATGGGGCTTCAGGTTTGGGAATTAGATAGTGGTGATGGGTGCAGAACTTTGTGACTATACTAAGAATCACTGAATCATGCACTTTAAATGGGTGAGTTTAACAATATGTAAATTATGTCTCAATAAAAAATAAAATAAAATAAACAACAACCTGAGCCTCAAGGAACAGGATGGGCTCAGCAACTGCCCCTGTGAAAGGAACTTGATTTAAACAAAAAAAAAAGTGCAAAAACGAAAATAGGAAAGCTTGAAAACAAATGGCTCACATATTCTGTTCAGGACCCTAGGGTGAAAAAGTAAACCCCAAAGAAGCAGACAGATGGATATAAAAATATAAGAGCAGAATTTAATGATAGAAAACAAAACAGTAATCAATAAAAGCAAAATCTTGTTCTTTGACAAAACTGCTAAAATAGAAAAAACTCCAGGAAGTCTGATCATCAGAAACAGAGGAGAGAGTGAGAAAATAAACAACTTTCAGAAGAGAAAAAGAAGTATAATAAACAATAATGGCAGAGATTTTTAATAACATATGAGAATACAATGAATAACTTTATTCCAGTACACTTAAAAACTAAGAAGACATGAAAAGATTGCTAGAAAAATATAAATTACCAAAATAGGAACTGATAATTAAATATTTTCATGATAAATACCAAGCCCACACAGTTTTACTAAAAAGTTTTACCAAATCTTCAAAGGAAAGATAATATTAAACAATATATTTCAGAAAATACAAGTGGAAAAGTTACTCAGCCTATTTATGGGCTAATATAAACTTGATATAAAAAACACAAAACAATAAAAAAAGAACATTTTAGATCAGTCTCACTTAATATGCACATGAATCTTCTAAATAAAATAGTAACAAACCAAATTTAAACAGAGCATTAAAAAAAAGTAATGTGGTACAACCAAGTAGAACTTTTTGAGGAATGCATCAATAAGAGTTCAACATAAGAAAATCTAGTAATATAATACTTTATAAATTAAAGAAAAATACAATTATCTCATGAGATACAGAAAAGACAATAAACATTTATTTGTTATTTGAAACAAAACAAAAACCCTTACGAAAATTAGAATTAAAAGGGAACTCTCTTAACTTGGAAAAAGAAATCTATTTAAAAAAACCAAAACTATAGTAGAGGTGAGACTTCCAGAGAAGGTGGAAGGCAAATCTTTTCCTAGAAAAGTAACTATAAAGTTGGGTAAAATTGACAAAAACAACCATTTCAGTGTTCTAGAAATCAACTAAAGAGGGGGGAGGGAGACGGACAACACAAAATACCAATATCAGGAATGACACAGGGAATATCACTACAGACCCTGTAGCCATAGAAAGGATAATAAGGGGATACAAAGAACCTTACACAAGAAAATTTAACAGCTAAGGTGAAATGCACCAGTTCCTTGAAAAACACAAACTACCACAATGCACCCAATATTAAACAGACCTCACTCTGATAGAAAAGAACAATAAAAATGTATTTTTTTAAAAAAGTGTTTAGTTAATTATACCTCACTAAAGCAGAAAAATGTTTATAACATTAAAATGCTACTAACTCATGGATTTACGAGCAAATCATAATTTGGCAAAGGATTCTTAGATGCGATACCAAAAGCACAAGCAACAAAAGAAAACATAGATAAATTGGACTTCATCAAAATGAAAAACTTCTGTGCTTCAAATGACACCATCAAGAAAATGCACAGAAAACCCATAGCAAATCATAAATTTCATAAGAGATTTATACCTAGAATATATAAAAACCCTTATGACACAATAATAAAAAGACAACCCAATTTTTAAAATGAGCAAAGGATCTGAATAGACATTTCTCCAAGGAAGATATACAAATGGCCAATAAGCGCACGAAAAGATGTTCAACATCATTAGCCATCAGGGAATGCAAATCAAAACAATAATGAGATACTACTTCACACCCACTAGGATGGCTAGAGTCAAAAAGTCATAATAAGCAACAGAAATTCTCACTTACTGCAGGTGAGAATGCAAAATATATAGCCACTTTGGAAGACAGTTTGGCAGTCTTACACAAAACTAAACATACTCTTACCATATGATCCAGCAATAGCTCTCCTTTGTATTTACCCAAATGAATCGGAAACTTATGTCCACACGAAAATCTGCACATGAATGTTTATAGCAGCTGATTCATAATTGCCAAAATGTGGAAACAATCAAGATGTCCTTCAATAGACGAATGGATAAATAGTGGTATATTCATACAATGGAATATTATTCAGTGATAAAAAAGAAATCAACTATATAGTCAGGAAGACATGGAAAAACCTTAAATGCATATTGCCGAGTGAAAGAAGCTTACCTGAAAAGACTACATACTGTGGTCTTGACAAGTATATGACATTCTGGAAAAGGCAAAACTATGGACACGGTAAAAAGATCAGTGGTTGCCAAGGGTTTGCGGGGATGGGGGAAGGAAGGATGATGGCGTAATAGTGGATACATGTAATTATACAATTATCAAAACCCATAGAATGAATAACATAAAGAGTGAATCCCAATGCAAACGATGGACTTTAGTTTTAAGAAAACCTTCTGTAAACAATGTAAAACAAAAAGAATGTAGTCAAAGGAGAAAAAAGTTATAATAACAAGTGTTGGTGAGATGGGGAGAAATAGGAACCCTCACACATTGCTAGTGGGAATGCAAAATGGTGCAGCCGCTTTGGAACACAGTCTGACAGTTCTTCAAATGATTAAATATAGAATTACCATATGACCAGTAATTCCACTCCTAGGAATATACTGAAGATAAATGAAAATATATGCCCATGCGAAAACTTGTATACAAATATTATTACAGCACTATTAATAATAGCCGAAAGGTGGAAACTCAAATGTCCATCAATGGACAAATGGATCAATAATTGTGGTATATCCATCCATACAATAGAATATTATTCAGCAATAAAGAGGAATGACGTACTGACACATGTTATGACATAGATAAACCTTGAAAACATTAAGCTAAGTGAAAGAAGTCAGTCACAAAAGTCCACATATCATATGATTCTAGTCATATGAAAATCCAAAATATGGAAATCTATAGGAATAGAAAGTAGATTAGTGGTTGCTTAGGGATGGGGGTGGTGCTCACGGGGAGAGGAATTATAGCTAGAGGGTACAAGGTTTCTTTTTGAGGTAATGAAAAGGTTCTAAAATATACCGTGGTGATAGTTACACATATCTGAGTATACTAAAAAACAGAAAATTGTACTTTGAACACTGGTCTAGATATTGCTGTGAAGGTATTTTTAGATGTGATTAAAATTTAAATCAATAGACTTTGATTATCCTCTGTAATGTGGGTGGGCCTTATCCAGTAAGTTGAAGACATTAGGAAAAAAAAACTGACCTACCCTGAGGACGAAAGAATTCTGCCTCCAGACTGCCTTTGGACTTAATACTGCAATTTTTCCCTGGGTCTCTGAGCCTGCTGTCCTGCCCTGAAGGTTTTAGACTTCCCAGCCCCCTTCACTTGCTTGTGTGTGTGTGTGTGTGTGTGTGTGTGTGTGTGTGTGTGTGTGTGTACACATATATACACACACACACATACATATGTTTTTTTTCTTTTTATCATTGATGTGTTGTAGTTTCACCCCAATGTTTCAAAAAATAAAAGTATCTACAAACTTCCAAAATACTCCCTAGAGGGCAGTATTGTCCATATTGAGCCCAATATACTTTTGAGACAATTGCTGTCTCTTTTGACAAGCTGTTTTTTGGTCAGAGACTGGGTTGGTTGTGAGAGCTGGGCTGTAGATCTCCAGTTTCTCATGGTCTCAAAATTTAGACTAATTTCCTTTTCATAAACAAAATGACGTGGATTCCAAAATTTTAAAGTAGGGGTTATACCCATAGTCCACATAATCTTCATTTTTTTCTATATAAATAATATAAAAATATCATGTATGTAAATATATTATATATAAATGTCATATACATTTATATATCACATATAAATGCCATATATACGATACATAGCATGTTATATATAGCACATCTATTTCTACTTAGCTCACCTAGTGAATTTTTTATTTTATATATTGTATTTTTATCTTCTAAACTTTCCATTTGCTTATTTTTTATAGTTTATTTTTACTCTGCTGAGAACTATCTTTTCATTTATTTAAAGGTCGTGTTTACCTCGCAGAGCATAATTATAACAGCTTTAAAGTCTGTTTGTTAATTTTAACATCTGAGTCATTTTGGATTTGGCATCTGTTGAATATCTTTTCCCTTGGGTATTAGTCACATTTTCTTGATTCTTTGTATATCAAGTAATTTTGGATTGTATACTGCCTATTTTGAATGTTATGTTGTAAGAATCTGGGTGCCGTTGAAGTCCACTGGTAGATGATATTTTTTAAAGCAGGCAGTCAACCTGGTTAGGTTTAGACTATAAATTCTAGCTTACCTTCTGTGTGCAGTGGTCCTAATGTCAGTTCAAAGCCTTTGCTCTGATACTTCAGACTTATCCTACATATGCTCTACTCCGGGATTAGTTTGAGAGGTGTTTTATATCATAGTTCAGTTCTCAAAGTCTTTGCTATGTTGCTTTGGGTCTGTCCCATGCACGCTCAGCTCAGAGGTGAGCCTGGCATTTTGCTGGTTTACACACAGAATTAACCGCTTCTCCAGCTATCTCTTTGTGATTTCTTTCACACTTCCATCTTTCAGGGGCACATTTTCTCGGTCCTCTGGCCAGAAGTATAGTGTTCCTTGGAATTTTTCTCCTGTACTGCTTACGGAAGCTGTGCTGTAGGCTTCTCCTCTGATCAATATATATAGCGAAAAGTAGCTAAAAAATATGAGTAACTCACTCCTGTATGATTCACTTCTTCAAGTTTTCACTTTCCTTCTCAATCCATCTGCTTCTACTCACTTTTCAGAGTTCTCGGGTAGTTGCTTTTGTGTTTTTTCCCCCCAGAGATTTTAGTTCTAAGTGGGAGAGATAGACTGTAGTGGGCTTTCTCTATCTCAGCTGGCACCAGAAATCAATACATCCACAGTATTTCTTTTTGCAGGAGTCTGTGAGTGATAAACTTTTTTGTATGTCTATAAATGTCTCTATTTTGCCTTTATTCTGCAATGGTAATTTACTTAGGTATAAAATCCTACATTGCTAATAATTTCCCCTTTCAATTTGAAAATAACATTCCACTGTCTTCTGGTATCAGTTGTTGGCTGATGCAAAAATCTGCTGATAATCTAATTTTCATTTCTTAGTGGTAATGCCTTGTTTCTCTTGTGGATTTTAAGCTTCCCTTTATTGGTAATGTTTTTGCAGTTTCACTCCAACGTGTGTCCAAAAAAAAAAAAAAAAAAGCATCCACAAACTTCCACAATGCTCCCTAGAAGGCAGTATTGTCCTGTTGAATCCATAGCACTTCAGAGACAGCTGCTGTCTCTTGACTGAGGTTTCTCTTTGGCCAGAGACTGGGTGGGCTGTGGGATCTGGGTTGTAGATCTCCAGTTTCTCATCATCCCAAAGGCTAGACAAATCCCCCTTTTATAGACAAAATGACATGGATTTCAAAATTTTAAAGTGGAAGTTGTACCCAAAATCTACATAATCTTCATTTCTGGGTTTATAGCCTATTAACACCTATTTCTTTCACTGATTCATGGAAATCTACAGCTTTCATAGGTTTGGGCTAACTTCCTTCAGTTCTTCATTTCTTCGTATTTCTCTATTACTTTTAAGATTTTAAATATATTTCAGAGTAACTTAAAGCCACTTAAGGATTCTTTGCCCACCCACCCTCCTTCCCTCCTTCCCTTCCTCCCTCCCTTTCTTCCTTCCTACCTTCCTTCCTTCTTTTTTTTGATTATCCATTTATTTATTTAGCATTAATTGAGTTAATATGCTAGGTTCTACACTAGACCTGAAGACAAAGAGATAAATAAAACCCAGACCCTTTTCTCAAGTTTCCTTCAACCTCTTCAGTATATTATTAAGCCAGAGAAAACAGTTTCAAGACATAGAACAGAGTTTTAAGGAACACGTGAAGCTGTGCCAAAAAAAACTTCGACTTAATCTCTTTCTTAGTGAGTGTGATATTTTTGGTCAGGAGGACTTAACCATTGTTCTTCAAGCTTATATAAAGCCAGTTCTGCTACTTTCTATAATATATATTACAGTAATATTTATTGACCTATGCACAGGGTTGTTGTGAAATATTTTACAACATTTACTGTCAAGTCTCATTCAATAGAGAAATTGTTACTGGAAATAGTGCTTTTGGGAAATGTTATTTTGTCAGATTGAATTATTTGTTCTATAACATCTTGTGTTAAACCTGAAAATAATAGACAAGTATTCAAAATGAACCTGAGTATTTTTTCTTTTATCAGCATTAATAACATCATTTCAAGTGAACATTTGAAAACATTTAATTTTTGAGCAGAAATAATACATATATAAGTATAATCGTATAATTTTAAAAATTAAATAAATATTTGTTAATAAATATTTTTTAAAAGTAGTGGTTGGTTTAGATTAGGGACATTTTCGTTCATCATGAGTGGTTGTTATATTTTATATGTTTACTAAAAATACAAAGAATCAAACTATGTATTTAACTATTTAAAAAAAACGTTTAAAAAGTATAGGTGGGCCATGTTTGGGGAAATAAACATTGTTAGTGAGAAGCAAATAATTTCTAATATAATTTTCCCTAAATCAAATTTCTGTTAATTGAATTCTATTCCAAAATTTGTTAGAAAAACTTATACATGAAAAAATTTGTTTTAAACCATGAAGTACTATATTAACAGGAAATATTACAATTTGCAATAATAATTTAAAAAGAATCCTAGGGCTGAAATTATTATGAAGTGATTTCATAGACTTAGTTTACTTAAATGAACAAGGCTGTAAGAGAAAAAGTATGAATAAATGTTCCCCTACAAAGAGAGGGAGAAAGGAAAAATAGAAAAGAAAGGAAATCTCTCATTTTCAGTTTTTTATTCACAATTTGTGTGCAGTCCTTCCCAGCATGGGACCAGTAATTCCATTATTTGTAAAAATATCAGGATAAAATCGAAGAAATCAGGGAAAATACTATAATATTAAAATTGAATTGAAAATATTCATGTAAACTCATCATTAAATAGTGCATTAGTTATCTATTACCACAAACTTAAAGGTTAATAGAAGACACATTTATTATCTCTCTCTGTGGGTCAGGAGTCTGGGCATGGCTTAGCTAGATGCTCTGCTTCAGGGGCTAACAAAGCTTCAATCAAGATGTTGATTGGGGCTGCAGTGGCATCTACATCCAAACTCACGTGGTTGTTGGCAGCTTTTCATTCCTTGCAGGCTGCTGGACTGAGGGCCTCAGTTTCTTGTTGGCTGTCAGCCAGAGGCTGCCCTCAATTCCTTGCCAAGTGGTCTTCTCTATAGGCAGCTCACAGCATGGCAGCTGGCTTCCTTAAAGCCAGCGAGGGAGATAGTCTCCCTTGCAACACTGCCATTAGTCATACATACTATAATCATATATATGTAATTATGTGCATCTTGTCACTACTGACTAGAAGCAAGTCGTGATTCCTCCCATTTTCAGGAGGAAGGGAGCACATAGAAGCATAAACACCAGAAGGCAGGGGTCATGGGGGCCACCCTAGAGTTAATTTGCCACGATATACGTTTTTTTCCTAACTCTGTCCATTGAAATGGCCTAAAAGCAATGTCACCGTTCATTGTATTGTTCAAATAATTAACACCCCTAGTATTCAGGTTGTGGTCTCTGAAAAACATTCCCCATTAAAGGGAAGTTAGGCCTTTTGGAGAAGGAGCTTATTCCAGGGCTGAGACAGGGAAAGTACGAGGAGAGCCAGGGCTATTTTTCTTAATTTTTATTTATACTAAATAAAAAAATTCAAATTCACAATTATACGTTGCCAGAAATGACAGCAAGTGTATTTGGTAACTGGGTTAGAGACTTTAGTATGTTGAATTGAACAAGGAGCCATAAATTGAGAAGTCTGGTTGCCCCAGACACTAAGTGGATGAAATATCAAACTCAAATTCGACAAGGGTGAATGTTTCACCTTAGGAGACTGGGTCTCACTAGGTGCAGTACCACCTGAAGGTATGCTTCGAAAACACGTGGGACTATTTCAGTTGTTACAATGGTTGACAGGAATCCCCTGGCAAGGATTTCCTGGCAGTTAATGGGCAGGAGCCAAGAATGTCATATGTTCTTCAATGCATGTGACATTCTTACAAGGACAAAATTTCCTACTTCTTACGTAATCTTCAAATGTCCCCCTAGACACTCATGTATATGAAAAATCTATTTGTAATTTTCTGAGCCTAAACCTCATTTTGCATGTAAACTCAAAGTACTTTTCTTTTTTTCTAAAATTGATTTTTAAAAATATGGAATGCTTTCACAAATTTGCATGTCAATCTAGCACAGGGGCCATGCTTATCTTCTCCTTATATTTCCAATTTTAGTGTATTACTGCCGAAGTAAGCATAACTCAAAGTATTTTTTGCACAGTTTTGATATCCTGGAATTTTCCAGGAATGGAACTACTGTGTAAATTGAAAGGAGTATGAGTTGTTTTGTTTGGAACTTTACCAAGAATGGTTTAATGGTTTAGAAAATCACACCAATGACATCAATGCCATTTATGAGCTGTGTTGAATATCTTCCATTTGCCCTTCTACATTCACTCCACCCTCTCTACCTGCTCTGTGCTGTGGGAAGGAACTTGCCTTCCAGCTTCTGGATGGGTTCACTCCATAGAAAGCATGGGCAGGAAATATGGAAAGTGAAAGGAGAGTGGTGTATGACACTTGAAATGACCATAAGGAACTAGGTGTTATCTGCTCCATGGAAACATAAAATCAGATGTGACAACAGTATTCCATCAGAAAATGATAATGCTACATACATACGATTGAGTTCAGGCTGATCAGAAGACACAAGTAAACTGTATGAAGAGGTATTTTAAACTCCTGTGATACTCGCTCCCTCCTAGTTACTTCTCCCTTAACCTACATTCATGGCTTCCCAGAGAATTCTCTGTGAGTGGTTAACAAAGAAAAACACAGGCCTGGTTTATGCACAGTTTGACAGAACCAGCTAAAAGTGGATGGCTGCCTTCTAGCCCCTGAAAGACAGTCGTGTAGGAAAATATTCCTAGGGGCAAAACTTTGAGCAGTACATATTGTCCACTTCATGTAGAAGGAGAGATGGCCTATTTTCTCTCTGGGCATAATATTGTTGAGAGATGCAATCTGTCACAGCCTGGAATGTCCCTGTTCTTGTTTTGTGTGCTAAGAATGCGAAGCCCTGACCCTCTTTACCTGAACCATCTCTCAAGGCTGTATTCGCAAGGAGCTGCCTTGAGAAATGAGGTGCTCTCTCCTTCTGGGACAGAGAACAGGCTTACTGTAAAAGGTGTGAATTCTCCAAGGCTGGTTGGTATTCCTCGGCCGTGATGCAAAGTTGCATTGGGTACATAGTGTGTCCACCTGCGCCCCTCTGTATGGCCCTGGTGGGACTTGGGGACATGGGAAACCCATGCAAATATGCTGATGATGCTTATACTGCTTATTGTGCTGCTGACACCCAGGAAGTGAAAACAGGCTAATTTGTTAGCTTGTAAGAGAAGATTCCAAACTCTGACAGATATTTCTTATGCACTTCATAGTTGTTTTTACAAGCCTTTGGATATTATGTGACTTGTACCTGATTTTGCATTGAGGGGTGCAACTCGGGATTATTCCTCTGTAGTTTTCGTCCCTTAGGGGAAATTTTTGCCACTTTTATGTTTGAATGACTTATAATTTTTTGTTGTTGTTCAGGCAAAACTCCACTGGCAGAGGTGTTACTGCACATCTGTTGGAAAAAAAAGATAAGTTTTAATGACTTTATGAAACTATTTAACAAGTTTCATAGCAAACAGTACTAAGGACTAGGGGTGACTAGATTGCCAATATAATAAATCAGAAGTTCTAATATTCATTGTCAGTTTTTTTTCTATTTACACTGTAGACAAATAACATTATATGCTCATATTCCAATAGTTTATAATCCTATTTTGCCCCTTTCTTTTCCATAGTAAGTTTTAGTTTTCTTAGATCTGTCTTTATTTCTCAGTTCTAAATAATGGAATTTCAGCATTTGGTCTGGAAAACCACAGGCCCTTCGAACTGTTGGTGTAAGAAATCCTGGCAACATAATAAGAAGATGATTTTCTGGTTTCTTAAAATGTTCTTGAAAATGTTATTTCTAACAAAGAGGTCTTGTAAGACATCCAGAACTCAGAACTTATGGTTTGTTCTGTGAACGTAATTTTGACCTTAAAAAGCCTGTGATTCTTTTTGTTGGTATTACTTAATAATGTGTTTGTTCTCCTGATAAAAATATTTAAATTGACATCTCCGTGTCCTAAAAGCTATGAATACCTATGAGTTTTAATAGCCAAGTGAGTTGAAAATTTATGTGCACACAAAAACGTGTATGTAAATGTTTATAGCAGCTTCATTAATAAAAAACTGGAAACAACTAAATGTCCTTCAGGAGGTGAATGGATAAACAAACTGGTAAATACATACAACGGAATACTAGTCAGTGATAAGAAGGAAAGATCTATTGATTCACTCAATAATATGAATGAATCTTTTTTTAGTGGTAAAATATACAGAACATAAACATGGATGAATTTTAAGTGCATTTTGCCAAATGAAAGAAGCCAGAATCCAAGGACCCAAAAATATTGTAGGATTCTATTTACTATATTTTGCAAAAGGCAAAACCATAGGGATGTGTATTAGTTTCCTACCACTACTGTAAAAAATTACCACAAACTTGGTGGCTTACAACCACACAAATTTATTCTCTTACAGTTCTGGAGGCCAGAAGTCTGAAATCAGTTCACTAGGCTAAAGTCAAGGTGTTGTAGGGCTGGTTCTTTCTGGAGACTCTAGGAGAAAATTCATTTCCATGATTTTTCTAGCTTCTGAAAGCCACTTGTATTCTTTACCTTGGAACTCTGTCCTCACATCACTCCAGCCTCTTGCTTCCATCCTCATGTTTCCTCTGACTCCTTTGACTTTCTTGCTATCCTCTTTTAAGGACCCTTGTGATCACATTTAAAGACCACCTGGATAATCCAGGATCCTCTCTCCATCACAAGATCCTTAAAAAGTCCCTTTTGCCATATAATGAAACATGTAACGGTTACAGGGATTAGGACGTGGATAACTTTCGGGTCATTATTCGGTCTACCACAGGATGGAGAGCAGATAAGTGGTTATAGGGATTGGGGAGAGAGAAAGGTTGAGGACATAATGGGCTGCACAAGGGTGGTGGAGGACACATGACTCTCTAATTGTCAAACCCCGTGGAATGGTATGCCACCAAGAATGAACTTTACTGTATGCAAATTTTAAAACATCAACCTGGTTGTCAGTGATCCCGGGATGGAATGCAGAGTATGACAAATGAATATAATTGTGTTAAAAATGTATGACATGACTTCACTGATGAGGGCAGGGAAACTTTGAAAAACAGTGTTTTACAACTCGCATATACAGAGAACAGATTGGTGGTTGCCAGACGTACGGGTGTGGGGGAGTGACATGGGTGAAGGGAATCAAAGGTACAAACTTCCAGTTATAAAATAAGTAAGTTATGGAGATGCAATGTACAGAATGATGACTATAGCTAATAGTATGGCATTGCATATTCGAAAGTTGCTAAGAGAGTAGGTCTTGAAAGTCCTCATCACAGGAAAAAAAAATTCTGTAACTATGTATGGTGATGGATGTTAACTAGACTTATTGTGGTGATCATTTCACAATATATACAACTATCAAATCATTACGTCGTACATCTAAAACTAATATAATGTTGTATGTCAATTATACCTAAATAAAAAAAGAAAAATGGTATTTTGACTAGATAATATAAGGCTAATGACAAAAAGAACTGCACATAAATACTGTACTCTAGTTGGTAGATAGATACAGAAATACAGATATGTATTTATATGGGGTAGTATACTTACATATATTTAGATATATTTCCTGGCTGTGACTGCTATCATGGTCTAGAGGCAGTGACACCTCAGCAGTAATGAGCACATCTAGTGTCAGATCTTTGTTTCCAAATACCATCCTCCAATAAATGGAACCAGGGCTCCTTGAAGAAATGGCTAGTTCTAGGGCTGGGGGAAGGAAGAGACAAGGAGCCTGCACATGGCTTCTCCAGACCCTTTCTGTGAGTCATAGGCTGTGATATTTATTCTGACTTTCATGCTCTTCTTATAGCGTGTCCCTTCCCTGTAATGAACTGTACATTTGTAAGCTTTGTTGTTTTGGGTCTTGTGAGTCTTCTTTAGCAATTGAACCCTGTTTAAGTGCCACCGATAGTGCAGCTATATCTTATTCAATTCTTGTAAATGTTGCATGGGCACTAAAAAAAAGGTATAATGTCCAATATGCATGTTTCTTTCCAGAAAGATATTACGTAAGACTTATTAGTTATATTATAAAATGATTCTCTATCCTTCATATTTTGGCTTTATAAATTAGCGTCAAATTCTATTAATAAAAGTATTTTCATCTTTGATTTCTCTTAATTTGCATTTGTTTGATATATTTCCCCTTCTTTTACCTTAATCTTTTTGTGCTTCATTTAAATAACAAAATTAAAATTTTTTAAATTTATTTTTTAAAATATATTTTAAATTATAGCTGACATACCATATCACGTTAGTTTCAGGTATACAACACAATGATTCAACATTTATATACCTTACAAAGTGATCGCCATAATAAGTCTAGTAACTATCTGTCCTTGTATATAGTTATTACAGTATTATTGACTCTATTCCCTATGCTGTACATTGCATCCCTGTGACTTTTTTTTATAACTGGAAGTCTGTACTTCTTAATCCCCTTCCCCTTTTCTGTACAACGCCTTATCCTTCTCCCCTCTGGCAACCATCAGTTTGTTCTCTGTGTCTATGAATTTGTTTCTGTTTCTGTTTTGTTCATTCGTTTTTTAGATTCTACATGTAAGTGGAATCGTATGATATTTGTCTTTCACTGTCTGACTTGTTTCACTTAACATAATACTCTCTGGGTCCATCCACGTTGTCCCAAATAGCAAGACTGGCATCTTAATCCAATTTGCGAATCTTGATTTTTAATAGGGAAGTGGATTCCATTTATATTTATAATGATCGTTAATATGTTTATTTTATTATTCATATCATATTTTTCTATGCTATTTTTAGTGTTTCCTTATCTTTTTTTATTTGTTTTATGATTTTAAATTTGCTTTCTCCTTTTGTCTATTTGCTTTTATCTCTTTCATTTCTTTGGAAGGTATATATACTCCTTTTGATATTGTTAAGTATGACCTTTAAGTTTTTCAAAAGCATTCTGTGTGTCTGGGGGAGGTAATGTACACAGTATTTCAATAACAAGAAAGCTGTCAATGACTATTAGGGTCATGTCAAAAAGACTCAAGAGCCAACTTAAAGAAGTTTCCATTAGCTACAAATGGGATAATTTGAGCACCAATCAAAATAATTGCACTGGATTGAAACACATGGAATATGTTTGAATCATGAGTTGAAAATACTACCAAATGAACTTATTTTTCACTTTGAAAATGAAAAAAACCCTGATTGAGGTAGCCAACTTCCACAATGGTGGGGTGAGAAGATTGGTAGACACTCTCCCCAGTGAAACAACCATTTAACTGATGAAAATTATTTTTAAAATGTAAACATTTAGTCTTCGGAATTTGTTGCAAGGACATACAACAAATAGAGAAACATTTATTCAAGATCTTCTGCTAAACCTTAGTAAGAACAATGGGAGTCTGTGGCATCCGAGCCATGAACTGCTTCCCACCCCCCCCAACCCCCAGCTCAGTGTGATGGAAGCTCTATTCTTGGAAGAGGTAGCCAGGAAGACGGGGCTCCCTTTCCTCCCAGCTCCCAGTCTTGGACTATTGTTTCACTCCAGGAAAGGCAGACCAGCAGCATCTCTCATCAGTGCCAGCTCTAGGCAGGTGCAGGGCAGAAGACTGACGCTCCCTGCACCTGCTCAGCCTCCACAATAGGACAGAAGTTCTACTACACGTGTGGCAGGCTGTAGTACTGGGCCCCAATCACCCCTTCTCCAGCTTGATCACAGGGCAGAGGTTTCATATTGAGAGAAGCTAGATGAAAAGACCAGGGACTACTATACTGTCCCTGCCCAGTTCTCCTCTTGTAGAGGAGATGTGTCACTCTGGGAGAAGTGGGCCATCATCCTCCCCTCCCTCCACCTCAGGTGGAGAAGTCCTCTTAGAACTTAGAATAGTGCCTGTCACGCAGTGTGTGTTTAGTATTTGTTAGCTATTATTGTGAAAGTCAATTTGGCAGAGAGTACAAATCTTTGATTATAGTCCTTTTCTCTAAAAAGTCTAGCTATTGCCCCATTTTCTTTTGAAAGCTGAGGTTGCGGAGGAGTCTGAAACCAAAATGACTTAGTTGTCTTATAGCATAGTGGTTGAGAGCTCTGGTCAGACCGCCTGGGTATTCTGGCTCCTCAACTTATACTGGATCTGTGACCTTAGGCAAGTTACTTGATCTCTCTAATAGTTACTGTTGTCATCTGTAAAGTGGGGCAACTCATAGACTTCCCTGTCATGGATCCTTTGCATTTGTTGGCCAAATCATCCTTCTACTCTTTGTTCGTTTATTTTTTCTCACTCCGACCTTTTAATTCTCCTGGGACTTCTAATCATAGTACCCCCAGTCCCTGACCAGTTATCTTATTCCATTCTCTTGGCCACTGTGATGGATCCAAGGGCTAGCACATGGCATAAAGACAACTGGAAACCTTCTATGGTGAAACTAGGAGAGAGACCCCGTCTCTTTCTTCGAGGGTTACTGAGCTAACAATGTGAGCCCAGAGCTGCCTGTGCCACATCTGGAAGAGGAAACCTGTCTGCCACTGGGAGGGATGAAAGAGAGCAGAAACAGCTGCAGAGCAAATGGATCCTGACAACACAGTTTGAGTTCCTGAATCCAGGCAACTTAAAGGCCAGCCACCACCCTTTATTGGAATGCTGTGAGGTTTAAATAAGAGAATTCATGTAAAGTACCAAGTGTGTAGAACAAGGGAAGCCCTCAATAAATGGTTTGTTCTCTCCTGTTTTGATGATTGAAGGATTTTTTCTTTTGCAGTTAAATATTGTTGCTAAATGTGTCTGTGTGTAGATGGTTAATTTTCCCCGAAAGGAGGTAAGTTCTTTCAGTCTGCAGATAGAGATCTTCCTTGAGCTTAGAAAAACCTTTTTCTGAAAGATCTTTCATTTTGTATCTCTTGGCCAGGAACATCGAGTACCTGTAATCTGGTGTTCATTGTCTGTTCATATCTCTCCTCCCTCTCATCATTTTCTGTCTCTGAACGTTAAGTTCCTGGGGGCGAGGACGTGGGTGATAGTGCTAATGCCGACAACTGTTGACTCTCTCCTTGTTCTTCTCCCAACCCTTCTGGGCCATATAATGTCCCCAAGGAGGACTCTAAGCCTCTTCCTGCTACAAGTCCAACTCCTTTATGTGAGAGGGTTTCTGAGGGAATGGGATTCTACCATGTCCCTGGCCCATGTCCCATTTTCTTTCCAGCAGCGCTGCCGGCAGGGGCAGGTATTTTTGCGCTACAGAACTTCTCAGGGACAGACTTCAGGCAAAGTCAGAGGGAGGAGCAACAGCTCTGCAGATCTCAGAAGGCCCTGCCGCGTCAGCATTGCGCTGGAGCTTGTTGAAAATGCAGACAGACCCTCGGGCCCCATCCTGGACCCGCTGTATCAGAAGGAGCGGTTTCACAACATGCCCAGGGGATTTGTGTGCACAGTAAAGTTTGAGAGGCCCTGCTCCAGAGCTCAGCCTCAGTTTAACCCTTTTTATTCACAATCCATTTTTTTTTTTGGTCTACTCACGAAGTCATTCTTTACAGCAAAAACCTTCCCAAACTCCTCACCAGACCAGACCATGTAATGCTCTCACCCTTTATTCCTTGCTCCATTTTCATGTGAATTTTCCTCAATATAATGTTGTTACCACAGAGTGAGGGCTCCATTACCAGGGCACCTAGGAGTCATATGCACAATTCGCATTTTATTGAAAACTTAATTTTATTCAGTCAGATTCCTACTGTGTCCTTGGCTTGCCTCACCTTTTCGAGAATTACGAAACTTTCCACATTTCTGCCAGCTGCTTCTTCCTGTTTTGTTCTCAACTTGGATTGTTTCTATTTGCTTGATGTCTGTATGCAAAAACAAGTAAAAAACATTTGTGGTTCATGTAAACACGAAGCACGATTCAAATTCGTTCCATATGAGATTTTCTGACGAGTTACTCTTATGTCCTGTAATTGGTTAGAACATTTTTGCTTTAATCTGTAATGTCGAATTATCACTTCTTTGAGCACATTTATTTAACTATTTTAGGGTGAGAAGTCATTATAATTATGATAATGAAAATAAATACAATAAGGAAAGTCATTAAAAAGAAGTCTTTGTTCGAAATGTGGTAGATTTTTCAAGAGCTGCTTTAACAAATGTTGCTAACTAAAAGGTCATTCTGTAAGGTAGTTATGTTCTTGGCAATAATGAAAAAGTATGAACACATCAAGGATTGGCCAAGAATGGGGAGTTGGGAATTCTCTTCTGCTGGAGGGAATGTATATTAGTATAGTCATTTTGGAGAGTAATGTTGAAAACGTGCCATATCCAGCAATTTTACTTCGTTATACTCCAAGAGATACTTTTGTAAATATGGACAAAGAGGCATTTACTAGGATGTACTAATATTTCTTATAGTAGCATTGGCGTGTGCCCCCTTGTCTATGTATATCACCTGAGCTCCTTGTTAAATTGCAGAGTCCTCGGCCCTATCTCAGATCTACTAAAAATCAAAATTGCTAGGAATTGAGGCTCAGGAATCTGTGTCTTTAGCAAGGAGTTGTTCTCTTGCAAATTTGAAAACCATTGCAGTTTTCTTCGTCATAAGTGATCTAGTTTTGATTTCATTGCTTAATTATGCTGTTTTAAAAATAGGTGGTGTTATATGGTCCACAAAAAAGTGAGAAAGGAAGCAACTAATATCTGCGATGCTTGCTCCACTCCAAAGACTCTTTGAAATGTGAAGGTATTTTTGTCTGTTTATTGTTCGTTTGTTTTTTAATGGAAAATTTCAATATACACATCAAGAGAATAATATATCACTGCCACCATTTGCCCCTCATCCAGCTTCAACGATTGTCTGCTCATGGCCATTCTTGTTTCATTTATATCTTCCACTGCACCCTCGACCCCTGTTCTGCCTTCACTTTCCAATATTATTTCGAAGGTCATCTCTGATAGTATATCATTTTGTTTGTAAATAGTTTAATAATGTATCTCTACAAGATAAAAGGTAAGGACTCTAAGATATAATCACACCATCATTACACCTAAACCTAATTAATAATAATTTATTTATATCAATATATATCTTGTCAGTATTGACAACAATCTAGTCAGAGTTGACGTTTTTCAATTTTATCATTATTTTTTATCCTTGTTTGAATCAAGATTGATTAAAATGTCTTTTAACTCTTTTCTCATCTATTGATTTCCCCTCCAATTTTTTTTCTCATAATTTATTTGTTGAAGGAAGCAGGTCCCATAGATTGCATCCCTGTGGTTTCACTGATATGCTTCTCTGTCCCTGTGTTTCCTGTAAATTGGCAGAGTGAAAGGGTTGATCATGTTCAGGTTTGATTTTTTTTGGCTAGTGGCGTTGTGTACTTCTGTAACGAGGCTTAGGAGCCATTGATGATCATTGCCGAGATCCATTGATTCAGTAGGGGTTGCAAAATGGTGCTATTCTAATTCTATCAAGCCTTCTTCATGTATTAGTTGAAATAATTTTATTAAAAGAAAACTCCCTTAATCAACTATTTGTTTAGCCTGAGGAACAGTTCATATAGGATAAGTGCCTGATCTTTTCCTTTACTAGTTTTCAAAATAACGAATTGGTTCTCTAGTATTCTCTAAAAGTTATCATTTAAAAAAATTAAGATATAATTCAATATAATAAGATATAATTCAATAAATTCTACCATTTTAAAGTGCATAATTCGCTAGTTTCTAGTCTATTCACTAAGTTGTGCAACCATCACCACTAGTTGATCATTTAGGAAAATCCCATTATAAACTCACCAACCTATTTGATGCGTTTCAATCCATAGTAATTATTCTTTTGACATTCAAATTTTTTCATCTTTAGCCAATTGGAACCTATTTAAATTGGCTCTTGAGAACTTTTGACACACCCCTCGTAAGCTTCGATGTTTTTTCTTCCTATTTGTTATGAGGAGATATTCCTGGTTCATCTTGTATTTTTCTGCTCCAGCCCAGGAATCAGTCAATTCTCCCAGAACCTTGGTTCCTCTAGTGGAGAACTGTACGTAGAGGTCCTGATTTTGGCACCCAGGGTGCTCATTATTACTGGTCATTGTTTCTAGGCCATATTGATTTTCACCTCTTTAGTGGAGCGTTTGTTTGCTGTGTCCTGTGATTTATAATCCATGAGGTAGAATTTGGCTGTTGGTGATTTTCAGGAATTAAAGTCTTGTTCAACCAATGACTCGTGTGAAAAATAGTTCGAAAATCACCTAATTGTCAGTCATTGTTTATTTTAAAATTATTTCTCTTGGGGAGGGTGTGTGGCTTAAAAACTCAGATGAAAAATTCGTACTTGGCATTAATTATAGTCAGCTGATCCAACATGATGCAACTTGCTCATCTTAAGATAAGTACATATAAGATAATTTAAGTATCGAGTATTAGATAAACGGTTAATTTTTATGGGGTGTGCTTAGTTCAATAAAACCAGGGCCTTTCTAGGGGAAAGTAAATATTTTTAACCTTTGGGATATAAAAGAATCAATTACCACAACTCTATTCGAGAAGGTCTATATTTTCTCATGAGCCAATAATTTATTGTCTTTTATTTGGATTTCTATCAGTCAGTGATGTGGAGTGAAAATCAACAGTGTTTTCTCTTGTTTTTTAACAGCTTCTTTTCTGACTCTTTCTCTGGAAAAATGATTGAAAGGCCTTGTATTATTTCTGGCTCAAGGACCTATAAACATGTCAGGGATTTTTAGTTAAGTTATTAAAACACTGTCAAAACCTTGAGTAGATGCTTTATCTATCTGATATACATTAACAGCTCCTAAGGAACAAACAAATTTTAGCACATAACCAAAATTCCTTTGAGTGCTTTGAAACTATCTATTTTTTATTCACAGCATATGCCTTTGAAATGTTCTGCTCTCAATCTCCCTAAATCAAATTTCCCTTTATTGTGTTTATTTGAGAAAATGAAAGCACTTAAGAATGTTTTTATTCTGCTGCAGGCAATCTCCTTATTCGGAGTTCCCCAAGGGCAAACACCACATCTTTTTATTACCCATGCCCAGTATTCTATAGGTCCCTAATACTAAAACGATGAACAAAAGTATCAATGCAAGATAGGGTATAGTAGGTCCTTTAAGTTCAAGGTGTCAGGTTAATCACCTAGTGCTTGATTACCAAATGCTTTCAGTGATCTCAGGTGTCCCCAAGGTCCTATTGTGAATATTTTCATTACCTATATTTAGTATTTTATACTACTGATTTCTGATCTCTGCTGTTCACACTTCTTTAGTGCCTTCACTTTATCATGAGTATTTTATATTAAGGGCACTTCTAGTAAAATAACTTATTATACAGTGTTCTTTACAGCTTTCCATAGATGAATTTGAAATAGAAGTTGCTTTCCCTTTTTTGAAAACTCAAAAAAAAAAAAAAAGTATAGTTGACTTCATCTCTACAATCATCTATAATCTTCATTGGACTTCAATAAAGGTTTATCTAATATAATTCATAGTAGACCATCTTTTCTTGTTTCCCATCAAAGTTAACAGTCTATGTATGAAAAGTAATGGCAAAAGGCTCTTTAAAAATATTAATACCTAAACTACTTCTGGTCTTTTAAATTGAGGAAACCTCTTTTTCATTTATGCTCCTTGGCACTTTTTTCTTAAGTGCTTTATATTGGTGGGCTTCGAAGTATTTGACGGTAATTATGGAAGAACTAATAAGAATGCTGGCATTAGGTTTTTGTGTTCATACTGCTTACAGTTGCATGGATGATGATACCCCATTCTTGACATACCATAGCATTAAAGAGAGGCCCTTGGAAAGTACTTAAAGGCTAAATTTTTTGAAATTATATTAGTGTGAGTATACAAGGTATTTTTTTCCTTACTTGAAAAAAATGTTTTATTTACCTTTCTGTGAATACAGTCTATATCATAGACCAGTGGGGTTTTCTATAAATGATGAAGACATATTGTCTGTATCATTTTTGAAAGGAAATTTAATTGCTTGAAAAAAATCAAAGCTGAATCCTTTAGAGGAAAATTACCATCCGGTGCAATCTCAGAGATTTCTTCTCACCGTACCTTTGGTTTAATAAGATGTCTGAGGGAAAGGACAATTTGCATTCTGGGAGTTTTAAAAAAGTTATGACAGGAAACTAAAATATATGGCTTCAGTACTTAGAGATTTCACACCAGTATGCTTTTGGCTGTATAACTTTTGTGTTCTGTACTGTGAAAAATATCTTTATCTAACATTTAGTGAACTGAATAAAGCACGTCAGATTCCTGATTAAAGACCACACTATTTAATATTTATAGTAACTTTTAAATAGTTTGGGTCCCAAGCTCAGTATGGAAAGAGCATAAAAATTTAAACTAATGAAAATGGAAAATACACATTTTTGGAATTGATAAATGCTTTAACCAAATACATATTTTCCCTCCGCTCCTAAGTCTTTTTAAACTTTAAGAGTCTTAAGTACTTTGAAAAAAATCTATACCTAATTCTGCTACCTCGCTGTATTTGAAAAATGGATTATTTTTGTAACAATTCCCCAAGATTTCCATTTCACAGGCTCTCAAACACTGAAACCAACTCTGAAACACACATGTAGAAAATATACATTAAAAATTCCTGTTCATTGCAGTGTGCGAAACCGGTTTCAAAATGTAACCCCTTTCCTCACTTTTACCCCTGCAAACTAATAAAATCTGTTAGGCTCTTTGACTGAATGCTTATTAAAAAAAATAAACGGTTTGGTAGTTGTTCTAGGATCACCCTTCTCCCCCTCCTCTTGCCCACATACCCATTTAGACTGGCAAGCCTATTTTCATTTTATTTCAAAGATTTTTTTTCCTAAGCGAAAGCAGGGGACGGCGGGGGTTGCTAAATTTATCTTTTTCTCCAGCCACGGGGATGAAGAAAACACATTTACTGCGGGCGGGGGTCTGAGGGCCTGCAAACAACTCGAGCAGGCGCCTCGGCCAGGACAGGCGCGGAGACACGGTAGGTCTCCGGGGAGGGCCCGGGGGCGGCCGCGGCCCACGGGAGATGGTGGGGGGCGGCCGGGCCGGGTCGGGCCCCGCGCGGGCTTTACGGCCGAGGCGGCGGCAGTGGCGTGTGTGTAGCGGCGGCGACGGCGGGCGGGAGCGCGGAGGAGGTGGAAAGAAGGGGGGCGCTGTCACGGAGACTCCGGCCGCCGGAGACCCCGCCACAGTGAGGCCACTGGGCTCCCCGGTCGCGGGGCGTGAGTGACGCCGACCCGGGACTCCAGGGGGATCCACCGGGCGGAGGAGGGGGCCTATCTATCCTTCCGCATTTTCCTGGGTCTCTCTCCCGGGCGGTGACGTGACGTGCTGACGGCGGGCCCGTGCCGGGGAGCTGGGCCGCTTTTTGTCAGCTCCGAGCTCGGCCCCTCCTCCCTCCCTCCGCCCGCCCCACCAGCCGGAGCCCGGCCCAGTGCTCCAGAGAAAGGCCGGCCTGCAGCACCCGCCACCGTCGCCGCCCGCCCGCCTGCCCGTCCGGTGAGTTCCGGGCGTCGCCGCGCCCGCGGGGCCTAGGGCGCGGGTAGCGGCCTGGTCTCGGCCTGGTCGGCGGCCCGCGAGGCGCCCTTCCGCGCTAGGCCAAGCGGCGTGGCGCGCGGCGCCGAGCAGGCCCCGAGGAGGCCGCAGTTAGGCCCGAGGAGGAGCCCGGCTGCTCCGAGCGGCGGCGGAGGCGCGCTCCGTAAACGGGCGGGGGTTGAGGGAGGTTCGCTCGGTGGCCCGGGAGGCCGCTGAGGAAACCCGGGTCGGCGCCGCGGCCAGCCCGGGGCACCGGGCAGGGGCAAGGCCTGGCAAGGAGGCGAAGGCTGCAGGCGTGAGGTGAAGGCCGCAGGCCGGCCGGGCCGATTTTCGCTATGTAAATATCGGTGAGGGGGGAGGGACGGGGGACAAGATGGCGGCGGCTCGGCGCCTGCTGCAGGGGACGACTGAGGGGTTGTCGGGAGGGGGAGCCGCCATCTTGAAGGCGGTGTCGGAAGAGAAAATTCCGCTACAGCCCGTGAGGGGGGGTCGGAGAGCGGGCGGCGGCGGCGGCGGCGGTGGCAGCGGCTCCGGTGACGGGCCCCGGAGTCCCGGCACGTTAGCGTGTGCGAGCGGAGGGGGCGTGCTCGCTCCCCACGGCGGCCATTGCCCTCGCCGCCATAATGGGCTCCAGGCGCTTGGCGGCAGCGCCACCTTTCTGCCCTTTCCCGCAGCCCCGTGACTGGCTGCTGCTTCCGCTGCATTTTAACTGAGCTGCGGCAGGCGGCCATCACCGCTGTCTGGGCGTTGGGTTCGTGTCGTCCCTCAGGGCCCACGGCCCCGCGTCTTTCCCTCGCGCTTGTAGCCACCTGAGGGCAGTTGGGGCGGATGGCAGCCCGGGTGTCTGGGGTCACCACGGCAAATGGGACCCCCAAATATTTTCTCTCTCAAGCAAAGTCATACGTGGCCATTAGGGTGCCCGCGATGCGGTGCTTTCCAGCAATCATTACCTTCTCGAGTATTTGAATAAAGCAGTAAAGATAAAATTTGATAGGAAAGAAGTTTTCATCACTCTTTTATCCAATAGGGGAAAAAGTTCAAATTGCACAGCCCGAAAACGTAGGAATAACATTTTGGAGTCTTAAACGCATTTATTTGGAAACAACTTTAAGTAAGCTATTAGCGATCTGTTGGTAGTAGTTACTTTTTTTTGATGAATAAGGAAAGGGCAGAAAGTTAATTTTTTTACTGAAAGACAACATATGTAGTTTTTTATTGTTCATGTACGTGTCATGGTATTTAGAATTGTCTTTTTGATTTGAAAAATTCATACTTTTGATTGTATACTACACAACTCCTGTAAACTCGGAGCTCAGTGTTAGGGATGCATTGTGCTGTTGCTAAGAACGATTAGAACGTTTAGAGTGTGGCTGCAAGAAGTTCTGAGGTGGACGAGACGAGCTGAAATGCACTTAAAGTGCTGCGGTAAAGGTACTGAGGTTTCAGAGGAAGGCTGGGTTTCCTTTTGGAGTCTTAGGAAGGTGTTCCTGAACTAGGTGACATTTCGAGGTTACTGAAGGATGGGTAGGACATCGTTAGGCAGAGGTGGGGGGGTGGGGAAAGGGTATTTCAAGGGTGAAGCTTCTTCAGAAAACAGCAAGTATTTACAGTTTGGCTGGAGTAGACGGTGTAGGTAGGGGAGTGGTGGGAATTCTAGCCAGAAAACGTAGATTGTGGAAGAACTTGCTTGTCAGGTAGAAAGACTTGTCCTGGATGGGGGAGGCCCAGGAGTGCCCTAAGGTAGCAGCGTGATGACATACCTGAGCTGGGCTTTATATTCACTTAGACTAGGAAAAGTTTCAAAACTGAGAAATAACGAGAGTAGCAAGTTGGTAAGTGTTTTCACTACTGGAATAATTAGCAAGAATATTCAGAAGTTAAGCCAGTTTTGCTTCTTTTTTGAATGATCCATCTACTAGAGAGCCGCTCCTTTTTTCTATCCTAACTTCTCACTCCAAATAACCTTTTCCTCAGTTATTATAATTTCTCTCGTTAACAGATAGGGAGGGGTTTCTAACTTTTCATTTACCATGATGAAAAATACAAGACTAAACATTTAAATCATTTCTTCAATTAAATAAATAAGAAAAGAAAGAAATACAGGATTAGTGCTATGGATTACTTTACTAAAATGAGGAATAAATATTCCCATGGTAATTTTTTAAGAAGTCAGTTTTTAAAAGTGGGTTAGAAGAACCCATTACTAAAGAGGCAGTGGCCTTCAGATGGTCTTTTGCAATCCCTCTTCTTCCCCCCTGGTGAGAGTAACCAACTTTTTGTTTGAGAGAGTAACTAATGGTGTTTGCTAAGCCAAGCCTTCTCACATTTTGATTAATCTTTGACTCTTAGATGCACTTGTGAGGAATATGTGTCCTAGAATTTTATGATATAAAACTCTAGGTAGCTTAAGTATTCACTAGAAACTTGTTTCAGTTTTTACATTCCTAGGACAAGAGAGAACTGGAGGTTCTTCTCATGGTTATCATAAAGGGCCATGGTTTAGAGAACTTTGAAAAACTGCATTGTAGGAGGCCCACTGGAAGCAAGTTGCTAAGGCAGGCTGGGTTGTGGAGATGGTAAGAGTAAACATTTAGAAGAACCAGTTGCTTTCTATCTTGACAGCTGGGAAAGACTTAGAAGAGCTCAAAGAGAGAATTGTATTGCACACACAGCACCAGTAGATGTGCTAGTATGGCAAGAATGGATGTTCACAATAAAGATTGTTAAACTCAAGTTGTATAATTAAGAAGATAGGTAAGTGCATAGTTTGGAAGGATTTCTATTCCACTTACACATAGAATGCTTTTTACCTGAAAGGGTAGACCTTGATGATCTGGAAAACTGACTGATGGAACACCTTATTACCCTACCATCTTAGATAAATGAGGTGTTAATTTTTAAGTTATATGGCTGTTTCAGGTAGATGTAAGTTTCTTTTTTTAAAAAACATGCTCACAATGCATTAAAAAGTTTTTTTTCCTCACATTGCTTTTCATAAATGCTTCCTCTCTAACCCCATCTGGACTTATATTGTCACTGATGACCTTGTTTGTATTATCTTTGTGTGGGTTGGCGATTCCAGGCTTTTTTTATTCTTAGACTCCTCAACTCGACCTTGAAACCCCTCAGCCTCAGCAGAGATTACCTAATCTTTTTATTTATGTCAGAAGGATAGATGATCATCTGATCTAAGCATTTGAGTTTCCTTCCTTCCACTTTATGCTCTGTCTTTACCTAGGCTTTCCTCCCTCCTGTTTTTTTTTCGCTGCAGGAAGAATTGGCCTCCTTTGGGCCCAGCTGCTCTGCCTGTGCACTCCACCCGTCCTTTGGGACGGATCTCTGTCAGTGGTTCGCCGCTTGCATCATTGCCCTCTAACTCTGCTGGTACCTTTCCCTCCCCTTATAAACATTCTTAGGGTTTGCTCATCTTACGAAAACCTCACCTGTCGTCTTTTTTCCTTTCACGAGTACTTTTATTTCTTTTCATCCCACTTATTCCTAAATTGGGTAACTGTTCCACAGCATGTCACCAGGTGTGTCATATGAAAGTGTTCTGTGTTTCAGAAACTCTGTCTTCTCTGTCTTTTGTCATGGGATTTCCCTCAAGGTCAATCCTGTGTCCTTTTTTTTCCTCAAATCTTCTCCCCTGGTTTCAGTGTTTTATACCATGCCCCCACCCTTTTAGTTTCTCAGCTAGCATTTTCAGTTACCTGCTGACCATCTCCACCCAGGTGTCTGTCTCAGCATGGCTGAAACCAGATTTATCTGGCACATAGTCAAAGCCCAATACTATTTATTGGAAATCTTTTTTTTTTTTTTTTTAAACCCAGGGCCCCTAAAACAATTCCTGCTTCTAGCTTTCTGTTAAATGGCACCATCATTTTCCCAGGCTCATTCTTTCTTCTTTATCTCATATAGCAATGTGTATATCTTTAATTTAGCATTTAACCTATTATATTTTAACTGTGTGTTTATATTTTTGTAGAGACTGTTTCTCATTTATCCTTGTCCCCAAGCAGTACCTAGCATATGGTCATTATCTCTAAAAACAATTATCTCAGTTATTGGGTACAGAGAATTTTATCTAGTTGAATAGTTTTCAACTAAGCATCTAGTCAGTGTGTCCTTTGACCAAGGAATATACATATTAAGGCACACCACATGAGCTGAGTAACCCCCACCCCACTGCTTAACTGTTGGGGTTAATATGACCAATGTTCTCCATGTCAAATTATTTTTCCAAACAATGTTTTATAAAATCTAAGTATCTTATAACTATATTTTGCTCAAAGGGAGGTCCACTTTAAGGAAACTGTGTGGTACATGCACTCATTAGGATTAAAAAAAATATTTAAGATTTTTTTAAAGTTATGAAATATTTCAGAATTACAGAAGTATCAAATTACAGATATTTCAGAAAAGCAAGTTTCACCCAGATTTAACAGATCTTAATATTATATATTTGCTTCACAACATTTTTCATTTGTTTAAAGAAAGATCTCACAGATCCAGTTAAAGAGTTCTCTTCATCTCATTCCTGTCTTTACTTTGCCAGAAGTAACCACTGCCCTAATTTGTATGTACCAAAAACAAGTTTGTATTGCTTTGTGTGTTAACTTTACATAAATGTTATCGTACTGTGTTTGTCATTTTATGTATATTTTTTCACTTAACGTGTTTTTGAGATTTATCCATGTTGTACGTGGATCTAGTTCAGTAGTTCTCAAAATGTGCTCCGGGAATTCCCAGAGATCTCTCATATTCTTCCAGCCACATTCTTCTGGACACTACACGGGTACTGTACAGAGGCTATATGACACATGATGTCATAATAGATTGAACACAGAGGCAGTTATGAGAATCCAGCTGGCCTCTATTAAACTTGTCTTTAAAGAGGTTTGCAAAAATGTAAAACAATGCTACTCTTTTCATAATTTTTTTCGAAAAATAATTATTTTAAAATAAGTTATGTTTACATACAGTGGGTTTATGGTCTTTTGTGAATTTATAAATATATTTTTAAATGTTTCAGATTTAATTTCTAATATAAATAACTATAGATAGAATCCACATAAACAAAAACTCTTTGAGGTCCTCATTGTTTTAAGACTGTAAAGGGGTCCTGAGACTAAGAAGTTTGAAAACAAGTTCATACATTTTACTTGTATTTCAATGTGTAAATATATCGTGGTTTATTATGCAGGGGCCATTAGGTTGTTGGCAGTTTTCTGCATTTTTAAACAATGCTACTGTGAACATCTTGACATTGTACCAGGGGTCTTCTCTCTTGGGATTAATTTAGAATTCCTATATTCAAGAGCCTGCATTTCTCAAGTTTACTAAGAATTGCCAAATTATCAAATTATGTTTCATTTGACACTCCCACCAGCTATGTATGAGCCTCTGTTTCTGCAGATCACGGCCAAAAGATTAGACTTTGCAATTTTTTCCAATCTATTGGATATAAATGGTATCTAATTGCTGATTTCATTGTGCATTTTTTAGATTACTGGTGAGGTTGAGCTTTTCCCCAACGTATTTATGGGCCATTTGAGTTTCTGTGAGTTGCTTGTGCCTGTCCTTGGTCCATTTTTCTACTGAGTTGTTGCCTTTTTTTCACTGGCTTGTGAATATTCTTTTTATATTCTAATACTAATGATACTAATGATTTGTAATTATACACACTGAAAATACCATTTCCTAGTCTGTGGCTTATCTTTTAGCTTTGTTTATGAAGTATTTTTTTTGTGTCGGACTTCATAATAGGAAGGTAGTCAGTTTTCTGTTTTTTTTGTTGTTGTTGTTTATGACTTATGTCTTCTTGTATCTGCAAGAAATTCTTCCCTTACCCTAAGGTCATAACAATACTGTGCTTTTTCATATTTAGGTCATTAATTCATCTGGAACTTTTTTCCCTCTATTGTATGATGTAGGGAATCTAATTTTATCTTTTTAATATGAATTTTCCCAGTAGTTCAGCCTTTCTCCCCACTGATTTATAATGCCAACTCCTGAGGCTTATTATATTCTCACATACACATATCTGTTTCTAGTTTCTCTCTTCTGGTTTCATTGGTCTGACTAAACTTAGAGTACTTTGATTTAATGATAGCTTTATAATTAAATATTAATATCGTCAGGATTTTTGGAACTTTTCCTCCCTTTGTTTATTTTTGGGTTAATTTGTCAGTTTCTATGTAAAAACTTGTATTGGCGTCAAATTTATAGAATATATAGATACATATAGATATATGCTAAGTAGTGGAGCTGGGATTTGAATCTAGGCATTCAAAAGCCCTACTGCTTTTCATAAAGCTCTTGCACAACTTTTGTTAGATTTTTTGCTAGGTACTGTGTAATTTTTATTGTGAATAGGATTTTCCTTTAGTTATTTTCGTTATTGCTGATGTATAGGGAAGGAACACTGTGTGTGGGCTTACATGTATTGACATGTAACCTTACTGAACTCTCATTACCATATTTCATAGTTCCTAAAATGCAATTCCCGCCACCTTACATTTTAACATCTCCAAAATCAAAATAGATCCTGAATTGATGGCGTCCTATAATCACTGTTGTCCAGGCAGCAGTCATGATGTAGTTATTGCCTACACATGCACAAACTTGGTCAAGGCTCTTCATTTTGTCATCACTTAAATGAGTATGTGCATCGTCATGTTGTTTCATGCCAAACAGTACAGTTGAAGGCAGAAGAAATGGTGAAATTGGTGTCTGATTGGAAAGAAAATCCCATAGATAATAATGGAGCATTTTAAGAAATGCTGCATCACCAACACTCTTGTTGGCAAAGGACAGTATTGTTAGGAAAGATTGAATACTTTGAGTAAAAAAGCAATCCTTAGTAGGACCCTGAATGTGAAGTTTTAGGAATACCATACCAATTTCTTTTGCTTCTATTTTTCTTTCTATATATATATGTACACAAGGTATGATAAAAATATGTCCAAGTCTAAAAGAATTACCTCGATAAGTCTTAAATGAAAATTCTAGATAATATAGTATGGCATCAGTTTAATTGGCAGTGGTTTTTTTTTTTTTTTTCTTTTAGTTGTATATAAAATAAGGATGCATCTTACAATTGGTGGTATCTTTAGAGTCAATGAAACATGGGAGTAATAACGATTTATAATTCTGTGTTTTCAAAGTAGTGTGTGAATAATAAAGTTTTATTTTCCTATTTTAACTACACTAATGTCTCTAGCATAGTTTTGAATTAAAAGCATCGATAACAAGTATCCTTGTCTAGGTACTGGAGTGCTTATAATTTGTCTTTAAGTATGATATTGTGGGGGTTTTTTGGAGGGGTAGATGTTATTTATTAGTTTATATTTTCTTCTACTTATTATTTTAGACTTTTCATTGTGAACAGCAGCAGATTTTTTTCGGATCTTCCTGCATCTATTGGTGTGAAGAATTGCATTAATATTTTAAACTATTTTGAACTATTTTAGATAATTGCATTATCTGTTTTAAACTGTCTTTGGATTCCCTAGATATTTGCATCCCTTTATTATTGCCATGCACTTTTCCTTTTTCATGTAGGCTTTGTATTGTTTTGATAACAAACAAGGTTATGCTGACTTCATAAGATGAATTGGGGAGTATTTCTTCTTTTTGAAACAAGCTGTATTTCATAGAGATACTCTGTTTCTTGAAAGTTAGATAGAATTCATATATGAAGCTGCCTGGTGTCTCTCTTGTCAGTCGGTTTTTGACTTACTAATAGTTTCTTTCATGGTGGTAAGTCTTTTTTTGACTTTTTTTTGTTATGAATAATATTCTAGAAAATGTAAATTTTCAACTATAGTGGTATAAGATATAGGTCTCTCTAATGACTTTAAAATATCTAATTTAATTAATTTGTTCCTTTTTTTCTGATCACTACTGCCAGTAACTTGCCTGTGTTATTAAGACTTTTCAAATTGTTCTTATTGACCTTTTCTGTTTCTGCTCATTTGATAATATTTCTTTCTTTCTATTTTATTTGCATTTATTCTGACATTTAAAAATTTAAGTTGGAGTTTTAGCTCATTGGTATTTAATTTCTACTCTTATAATATGTGCCTTTAAAACTATAAATTTTCCTCTGAACTATAACTGGATGCTGTGATTTTGACATTAATCGATTTTTATTGTTTAGTTCTAAATATATTGTGATTTTCATATTTTTTGTATCACCCATTGAATTCTTTAGAACTTCGTTTTCAAATTTCTGGGATTTTTTTTTCTGTTATCTTTATGATATTTCTAATTTTATTGCATTATAGTTGGGGAACATTGACTGATATGTAAAAATCAGTTGTATTTCTCTATACTAACAACAATTTAAAAGTCAAATTTAAAAGCCAGTGCAATTTATAAGGTCAGAGAATATCCAGCACCTTGATGTAAATTTAACAAAACATACTGAGACCTTTAGTAACAGCATTATTAAGAGAAATGAGAGAACTGGATTAATGGGGAGAAATATAATGTTCATGGATTGGAAGTACCAATATTACAAAGATGTCAGTTTTGATATTATAGAAATTCTGTGCAATCCTAAACGAAATCCCAAAAGGACTTTCCTTTTTGTTTTGATAGACCAGCTCTCAAATTTATATAGAAATGCAAAGAGCCAGTAATAGCATGGGCAATCTTGGGAAAAAAGTTGGAAGACTTACACTGCCATATATCAAAGCTTATTTTAAGATTATAGTGATTAAGACAATGACCGCAAAGCCAGGTTGATCAATAGAACAGAATAAAGTCTGAAAGCAGACCTTCCTGTATAAGGTCGATTGCTTTAGAACAAAAATATATTGGGATTTTGATTGAATGTAGAGATTAATTAAGAGAGAACTGATATTACTGATTCGACATATTCAAGAGCAAGATCGATTTCTCTATATATGTATTTGTTTTTATTTCTCTATGAAATATATATTTATTTCTCTATATATGATTTCTCTATATATGAAACCTCAGTAGTTTTCAGTTATTCTTATCAATGGGATTTTCCATTCTTCAGTGTTGCATAAGAAAGCTTTTGCCTTCAAGTATATGAATTCTGTACCAACTCATTCATACTGATAGTAATTTTTCAGTTCATTCTTTTGGATTTCTTAGGTTATATATAAATAACTATAAAATTTTTCAAATAATAATTATAGCTTGCATTTTATTATTTTACCTAATTGTGTTGACTGTCAGTTTCCATAGTCTTAAATAACCATAGTGTTAATGGGCATACTCGTTTTAATTTTGACTTTAAAAGGAATGCTTTGTGTTTTATCTTAGTTTTTTAACACACGTCTTTTTGTAGATACCGATATCATTCTCCTATCCAAAAACACATGTTGTAACATAAACTAGTTTAAGATTTGCATATACTTGTGTATTTTATAACAGCTTTATCTCAATAAAGCTGCTGTTAAAAAATTATACAGTTTTTTATACCCTTTAAAATTATACAGTTCAAAATAAAATGTACAGTTCACTGGTTTTTAGTAGATTCAGCATTGTGCAGCCATCACCAGTAATTTTAGAATATTTTAGCACCCCCAAAAGAGACCCTGTACCCAGTAGCAATTCTCATTATCGTATTACCCCTACCCCTGACCCTCTACCCCGCACAACCACTAATCTACTTTTTGCCTGTATGGATTTGCCTATTCTTGACATTTCATATAAATGGAATCCTATAATTTGTGGTCTTTTTGGTCTGGCTTCTTTTACTTAGCATAATGTTTTCAAGAGTCATCCATTTTGTAGCATGTATTAGCATTTTATTCCTGTGTATGTTTTTGACTGTTAAAAAAAAATTTCTGTTCCAATTTGAATAGTTTGTTTAAATAAAAAATAGATTTTGAATTTCAGCTTTTCAGCAGTTATTGAGAAAAATTAAGATTTTACTTATTTGATCTGTTAATTTGGCTATTATTTGGCTCCATCCTTGAATTCTAGAATAACCATACTTTGTCAAGGTCTGTGTATGTTTGTACATGTGTGTGTATGTATATATTTTACATGATGGATCACATTTGCAAATACTTGGGATTCATAATTAACCAAGTTTGTAGTTTGATTACATTATTTTTGTTGGTTTTTAAAAAAATGATAAATTAGTTTTATAAAAGTGATTGAGAAAGCTTTCCTCCTCTGTGCCCTGGCATAGTTCAGATAGCTTTGGGAAAAGCCTGGAGCTTTTTGAGTGGGTAACAGATATCTTTCTCCTCTTCCTTTCAATTTTATGGTGATTAGATTTTCTATCTCTTATTGAGTTAGTGCTGGTAACTTACATTTTCCCTCAATGTGCTAGCATAGAATTATAGAATGTTTTCTTACAAGTTTTTTTTTCTGTATATATGGTTTTTTTTTTGTCCTTGTTTCAAATTATGTGTTTGTTTCCCCCACCCCCTTTTAGATTATTATTTAGTAGTAGTTTACTATCTCCCCAAATGCCTGAAAAAAGCCAGGTTTGGAGTTTTTAATTTTTTTGCTATAAATTAGCTGGCTGCCTATCTTTGCTCCAGAGAATGGTCATGGAATTAATGCTGCTGATACTCAGTGGAGCTGATATTCAGTGGTCATGTAATAAGCAGGTGTATTGCGAACCAGCCCTTGCACTGTCCAGCCTGGTTTTTTTTTTTTTTTTAATAGTTAAAGGATTTGTTAAATTATAGGTACAAAACATACTGCTAATTGCAGTAGCAAAAGATCAATGTAAAAACACGCCATAATTCTGCAATTGTCAATTTAAAGATTTTGTTATAATTGTTGAAAGGCTTGAGATTATATTCTTGCCAATGTTTAAGATGTACAGAGAACGTTATTAGTGTCAGCTCTGAGTTTACAGAACTTTACAGAGTAATTACCCAAAGTAAATGTATTTAGGAAAAGCAGTAATAGGAAGCATGTGTTCATATAGATGAGGGAAACAGTAGGGTCAGATTAGTCAAGTTACCATGTTCATGATCTGAAAAAACAGTAATTTAAAGAAGTTTCATAGTTTAAGAATATTTAAAATAGTTTAAAAACCATAAACACTGCAATATGTGACTTTTACAACTAGTTACTAAAAACTAAGGAAAGCACTTACCAGCTTGAATAAGGTAACATGAAAGTGGGAATGCTTTAATTTACCCCAACCTCCAATAATTCTAATGTGTTATTAGAAAGATTTTGTAATACAAGGAGACATCTTGCTCATTAAACAGTTCAGTAAGATAATACTCACCTTTCTTCATGTACTGAATTTTCCAGAAATTACCCTTTTAAAAAGTTTTCCCCTGGAGTTTTATTTTGTTTATTTCGTGTACAGTGTAGTCTTTAAATTAATCTCCACTTCATATTATTATCAAAACACTGTCTTCATTCTTTGATCACATCAAGGGTTTCAGACACTTCATTCCAGTACACTTGCAACTAAAGGCAAATACTTCATTAGAGGAAACATGAATAGAATTTCTCTTCAAAATCTCAACAAAAGCTACTAAACTATTTTTTAAATTTCACTACAAAATCAAAAAAGAGCGATCCAAGGAGATGAATTGTTATATATTACGATATACAGTAGAATGTTACATAATGAACATAGATTGATAAATTATTGAGTGCATTAAATAGTAATATTTTATTAAGGAGGCCGTACAACTTAATTGGAAACTAGTTAGAAAGTGTATGCATTTCCTAATGTCAACATACAGTCTTAAAGACAAAGGCCTTTTTTTTTTTTTTTTTTTTTGACAAAGGCCTTTAAAAAGTATAGTGCTTAGTGTTTTTGTAGCGTATCAATGCAACTAAGTGCAGAAGGTGTTTTGGCAACTCTTAATCTGAGCATGAACAGGGGCTTTGGAAAAATAAGGCTTTAAGAAGGCTTATTTTAAGACCAAATTTTAATAGATTTTGAAAGTTTGAACTTTTAGACTTTAAACAAACAAAACCTTGAAGTTATTGATTGGCTCAAAATGGTTTTATGGAAAAAACTAATCTGTAACAAAAAGCTGGCCTTGAATTTTTGAGCCAAGTGTACAGAAGTTCCAAGTAATGCAAGGTAAGGAAAGACAGGGCTCTGACATTTACTCTTCCTCTTGACACAGAAGGTGGGCAAAGTCTTTTGAAAATAAAATATTCTATTCTTAGGGAACAGAATTTGAATTAAAACTATTAGATTAATATTATATACATCTCTTTCCTTATTTTTAGTATCTGTCAAGTGTTGATAAGAGTTGTAACCTTTCACTACTATTGATTGATTTCTGTCTCATAGACTTTTTTAAACATATTTCCATGCTATGACTTCAAATTCAAGATACATTAAAGAACACACATTTACTTTTCTTTCCTTTTGAAATAATATTGAGGGGGAAATATAAAAATAACTCCAGAGAAACAAAACTTGAGAGGTATGCCACTTGCAGACCAGAATATGATGAATTTCTGGTTGGATAAAGCAGTTGAGAACCAGTCAATGGCAAAACCCTAGAGAGGTTAGTGAACCTATTCAGACAGTTATAAGACCATCCAAAAATTGTCATTTTCCATTATCCCTAATGTCAAAAACAAGGATGTCCTAGGAGAAAGAGCACGCCATGGGCACAGCCAGGTAATTAAAGTTTTGGCAAACTAAGCTGTTTACCTATCAGTGTAGTTGTCTGTGGTTTTCCTTATGAGATAATGTCAGAAATTCAGCTCTCTGAATTGCAAATTCATAGGAAATTCCAAAGTGGATTCTGTGGGAGAAAGTAGGGGCAGTGCTTTAGGTAGCTCGTAGCTAGCTATCCTGGAGGGTATTAGATCTCTAGAACCTGGAGGATAGGATACTCATCCATCATTAAAGGAAAGCCTGGCTAGTTACATGGTTCCTATCTCTCCCACAGACTAATTCTAGACAGGAGTTCTGTGGTCAGAGCTTAGGTTCATTGCTAGCCAAATGTATTCTCACATGGGCTGAGGAAACACAACCTACCTATCATAATGTAACTCTAAACCCTCATCTACAAATATGAATGGACAACCTAAAAGAACTATGCTTTTGAGGAAAAACAGTCTGAAAGAGAGGCACCAAATTCAGTCAACTGAATAATGAAACAGCAGAGGAGTTTGATATAGGGCACAGAATAAATTTTAAATTCTCAGCTATTTGGGAAGATATATCCACCAAAAAAGAAACAAACAAACAAAAAGATTACTGTGAAAAAGAAACTAAATTTACTTTGGAATTAAAACATGATCTTTTAAATAAAAATTAAGTAATGGAGTGTAAAAATCAAATTAGCTAGCTTAGAAGAAAGTTTAGGGATTCTGAGAATGTAGAAAGACAAAGAGAAAAAAAATATAGTAGAAAAGTTAAGGCAATATGGGAGGCTAGATTTAGGAGTCCTCACATCCTATAATAGAAATTTTAATAAGAATGATGAGAGAAAATGGAAGAAAGTTAGAAACAACAGAAGAAAATCCTTGAGTTCAAGAAGGGCTTGACTCTTGATTGGAAGGACCCACTGGGTTCTGGATGTTAGATGACCAGAGCTTGTTAGAGTGTAGTAGTGAAAATAGGATGAATTTAAGAGTGGCTGGCTTTGAGATAAATTTTAAGGGGTGCATTGGTAAAAGAAGTGAAATATATTTCGAGATTTAAAAATTAGATATCTGAAGAAATGGCTAACATTGAATGATGTGGAAAAAAAATTGGGAAAGAAATGTAGCTTAAGAGGGAAGATATGCTTTTGTTTGCCTTTCCTGTAGCTTGAGCAGTTACATCTACCATGTATAATATAATTTTGTTCTCTGAGAGTGACTTAGAGGAATGAGTTGAGTCATAAAATTAAAAGACATTGAATTTTTGGGAGACTGAAAGCAGAAAAGTGATTCTTATATGCGTATTAGCTGCAAAAAGTAAAGTGAATGTATAAGCATTCTGTTAATTTGCCCAAGAGGGAGATCATGAAAGTATCTAGGCATCACGAGATATGAAACAAATAAATTATATTCATTATCCCTAATATGAGCTAAAATACCATTTCTATACCTGTTAGCTTGGTATGGTATTTTTATTGTTTTACTTTAATGAATGGGAGAAAGTTTTTGTGAATTTCCTGAGTTTCTCTCCACCCCTTATTTTCTCTTAAAACTGTATATTTTTAAAAATTATGAATTCTTCCACAGCATTTTCAGGATCATGACTCCTGTAACCTGGAAGGGAATATTTTACTGAACTTGAGGTGAAAGTGGGATCCCAGAAGTATTCTGAGGGCGTTCGATAATCAGACTAAACATGAGTATATATTCACCCAAATTGTTAGATTCTTTCTGCTCGTGTTCAGATTCAACTAATCTATGAGTTTGGTTCCTGCAGCAAAGGCAGGGCACCCTTACTTTATCACAATGCTGAGAACTCTTCTGAGCAGTTTCCATTCTAAGAACATTGGTTTCATTCTGATTGTCAGAGGAAGTACTTCTAACCCCACAGGGGTTTCAAAGTTGAAGTGTAGTCTTCTCTGCTTGGAAGTACAAAACATGTTTTTTCCCAATTTGAGTTTTTATAATGATAAAATGGAAGGAAAAACAACTGTTTGTTGAACAGTCACTGATCACCCAAGTCAAAATAAGGTGAGGAGACACCCGCCATTGGGCCATAATATGTTAGGAAATTGATATGATGTAAAATGATGAGAATAATAGCAGATATCTCTTAACAATAGCTTGGGTAAATTTTTTAGAATTCACTGGATATTCGGGAACTGCAGAAGCTTTCCGAGCAGTGGAGTGCTGTGGTCAAAGCAGTGCTTTGGAGGATTGATTAGTCTGCCTCACTACTTGGCAGCGGCCCTTACTTGTAATAGGTTCCTAGTCATTTGCCGTGGGAGTGACAGAAAGCAAAAGGACAGTTGAGAGGCTATTTTTGTTCCCCAGGGATCAGGAAATATGAAGCTGAGAGTGAATGGTGACAGAATAACAAGAAAGGGACAGATTCCTGAGAAGTCATGGACAAGGAATGGACAAGATTGACAACTGACTGACTGAATATAAATAGAGAAAGAGGAAAAGGCCACAGTGGTCATTCGGGAGAAGCAGGGTTTTATTCCAATGAAAATATTCAGCAGACAGTCTGGTGGAAGTGTTAGGTGCTAGCCTGAGTAAGTGGTTCTGGGGAATCATCTTTGTGTAACTGGTAGTCGAAATTGTGAGATAAAAGAGAAAGCAGAAGAGAAGAGGGCTGAGTGTACCACCTTGGGCAAGGCTGCAATAATGGGTCAAGAGAGGCAGAGTAAACAGTTGGGAAGGTGGGAAGAGAAGTAGAACTCAGTTTAAAGAAACTGAGGAAGAGAATTTCAAAATTGAGGGTATTGATTACCTGTCAAACTCCAATAGAAAAGCCAAAGAGAATGAACGCCAAGAAAGAAGTTATTGTGCAGGTTGAGAATTCTTAGAGCTTGTAGGATTGGGTTTATGTAGGGAAATTGGGGAGAGAGGCCTTAAATACCTTAATGAATTGCATTTATTGCTTTCTTAATTGGCTTAATTTCATTTAGTAGTATGTCATTATGTTTACAAGCTTAATTCACCTTTATCATTTTGTAATCACATTTTCAAAAGGGGAAAAAGAATTATGGCCAGGGGTGATTTTGGTGGGGAGAGAGCAGTGACAACTTATTCAGAGGTGTACCCTTTCCATTTTTCATAGTTGAAATTTTTTTGGTTTGTTGGTCCTTTCAATTAGAAGCAATTTGAATAACATTGAACGTGGTCTTTCTTGAATAGTCGACATGCTGAAAATCCATTTATTAATGTTAATTGAATTTCTCATGGATATATATATATACACATAAACACATCTCTATATATTTAGCATCTGAAAATAGGGAATTTAGTAGGGAAGGGGATTTGGGGGAAAGGTCCAAGCAGAGATGATAGAGGAAAGGTGTTCCAGGTAGAAGAAACCTTGAGCCCAATATAGAGTTGGGGTCTTATGGGGACATTGGGCATGGCATTTTTGTTTGGCTGCAGTGTGTGCATGTGGTAATGGGGAAAGGTGCTTGAAGGAACGTTAGGGGAGATGATAGATAGTTTGGGGCCAGAACTTAGAAGGTGCCAGGAGTATGAACTTTATTTGGAGGCATCAGGGAGCTATTAAATATTTTTGAATAGAGGAATGGCATCATCTAGCTGATGCTTTAGAAAAATGACTTGTGCTTCTATTATTTGAAATTTTAATAAGCATGCAACACTTATGTAATCAGCAAAAATGATAAAGGTAAAAGAAAAATATATCTAGTAGTATCATTTAGGTTAGATTAGAAAGTGAAAAAGTA
This sequence comes from Pteropus vampyrus, assembly GCF_000151845.1. Classification (NCBI taxonomy): domain Eukaryota; kingdom Metazoa; phylum Chordata; class Mammalia; order Chiroptera; family Pteropodidae; genus Pteropus; species Pteropus vampyrus. The sequence goes on from NW_011889120.1 coordinate 2,113,695, forward strand.
GAGATAAGGAAACCAATGAGGAAGGAGGTTTATGTAATTATTTACAATATGAATAAACCACACTGATGTCTGCTCTTTTGAAACAGTCATTAATATTAAATAGTATATTATTTTATGGGTTAAGTTCTTTTTGTTGTAAGTTTTTGGCTTAAGTAGAAAAGGGAGCATTAAGATCATTGGGATGTCTTGCAAAAACTCAAGGCAGTCAAGGTTCTGTAGCTGGACCTGAGAAAGGTCTAGAACCAGGAGCAAAAAGCTATTGGTAAGCCTCCTTTCCATGCTCAACTCCTATATTCCAGCCAGCAGGACAGACACACAAACTGATCCTTGCTCATGCATTCAGGTCTGAGGGGTAGGACTTTGATGTTATTGCACTCAAAGATGAAGTTATATTTACTGTTTTATAGCTAGTGCAATCAACTTTATGACCAGGAGAGTATAAACACACTGTGGGAATTTCCTTCTTTAGATTGGAGAGTTAGTCAAGAGAGGTCATTATGAGTTAGAAGAAACCCCAAAGGGTGTTTACTATAATTATGCACTTTGAGTTTTTACTGATGTTTAACATACCGGTTGAAAGATAGCAGACTACATTGAATTTAGAGAAGTAATATGAAAATTGTGCAGAAATTTCCCCCCAGTAAGGTACAGAGTTTAAGTTGAAACTTAATAAAACTGGTTACCCTTGAGGGATTGTGGGACATATTGACTGAGAGGAGACGAGTGCTGGGGTGCTGGAAATGTTCAATATCTTGGTCTGGGTAGTGTAGTGATTATATATGTATGTGTCAAAATTCATCAAGATGTGTGCACTTGTTGTATGTAAGCAATATCTCTAAAAGTCTAGGCAGAGTTGACATGTTTGATTTATGTGCCTTGCCTTGTCATGTAGATGCCCATATATCATTAGAAATCAATTAAGTTCTCGTTTATTTTAGGTAGATATGTTTTTGATAGATGTTCGTCTGTCACATAATTCTGAGTGTTTCAGAACGGTAAATATGGTGACATTTTAAATACATGCTATAAAAAAGTAATACTTGGTTTACTTTTTCCCTTCATTTAGGAGCTGTGACTGATGAGAATTAAAGGCCATGGATGAAGATGGACTTGAATTACAACCACAAGAGCCACATTCATTTTTTGATCCAACAGGTATAACTACTAGGGTTGTTACATTTTCCAGCTACCAAATTTGGAATTGGTTATCAAGTAGATGAATTGCTAGACTCTGACATTGATATTCACACTTAGGTATCTTGTTATCTTGTCAAGCCTGCAAATATTAAAGGGAACACATCATTGCCCTCCTTAAAAATTTGGCTCCCTCACAACCAGCTCTCATATTCTTGTCAGCAACAGCAGCTGTGTCAAAACCTTAGTGTTATCTTCAGTTATTCTCATCTTGCCCAGTTATAGCACTAAGTCCTGTTCTTTTTTTGACATGTTCTTTGCTTACATCTCTTCATTCTATGTCCTACCATATAGACAGGTTCTGTCATCTCATTCTTAGTCTGCAATAACTTTTACGTTGTTTTCCTCACACTTAGTCTCTTTTATATAGCCCACCACTCAGAGCACTCATTGTAAAATAACACGTGGATCAAGTCATTTTTCCATTACCCAGCAGGTAAAGTATAAACCTAAGGCCCTCCACATTCTGACTCCATCCTACTTTTACAACCCCGTCTCACAGGTTGACAAAAGAAGCCTTTTGCTTCAGTAAGACAGATTCTTATCTCACTCCCCAAACTGTACAAGGAAAGTTATATTCATGAAGTTCTAAAAGTAGAAAAAAATTATTCACAATTTTAGATTATCCATGGTTCCAATTGTATAACATCGTAAAGTGATTATGCTAGGTTTTATGAGGTAAGATGGTTTTATATCACATTAGCTAGCTGTCCTTATAAATAAAATATTAATGAGTTTTCCATTCTACTCGAAATGATCATATTGCAATATATTAAGGAAATAGCAATTAACAATATCAGAAAATTAAACCTTGGCAATTTTTAATTTTAACTTTCTTTAATCTCTAAAACCGCTTGGGTGGTGCTCTATGTATTTTTCTAATAATTTAGGATAGTCTTTTGACTCAAGTTTGGTAATTTCAGTTTGATATTGATAAAAGCAAAATCATAATTTTTTCTTCATTAGAACATGAAGTATAACAAATGTGCTCGAAAGAGAGACTAAGCTCTTTGAGGAGAAACACACAGTATTTACTAGCTCAATCTTGCCACAAGCAAGCGTAGGTCATGGGCTCAGTGGTAGATTGAAGGGCTATTGCATTTTAGCCCTGAATGTTAACACTTATAGTGTTCGTTTATCTTTGAGCAAGTCACTTAATCTGCCAGGGCCTCCGTTTTCATATGTCCTAATAATAATGAAACCTCTCATTACAGTTTTACAGAACACTTCCCATACATTCCCATTTGATCATCACAACAGTCCTGTGAGGTATGCATGGCAGATACTACTGTCCTCATTTTACTGATGAGGAAACCGGAACTCAGAGGTTAAATGACTTGCCCAAGGTCACAAAACTAATAAGTGTCTAAACCCTGCTCTCTGGTTTAGATTTTTTAACCATTGCTCTTGCCACTAAATGCTTTCATCTTCATGTCTGCAAAATGGAGATTAGAGTGATCTGTTGCTTGGTGTTAATATTGACAATATTGAAAACAAATGAGTATAAAGCATTTTGTAGAAGTTCTATAGGAATTAAAGCAAACATACTCTTGGATATTAACTGGCTTTAAGATTTCCTACATTTTTTAAGGTTCTTTGGCTCTTGCTGATCATTCGTGTTTGTTAAACAAAGCCATGTGTGTCTCTGAGGGCCTGGCCAGTGATACAGTCATTGAGTTAGGCAGCTGCTTCGACTCAGCCTGGTCTGAGTCACATCCAGAAACACGAATAGAATGAATAGTTTTTTAGGTAAGACTTTTATAAAACTTTGTTTGCTTTTCTCTAGACCAGAGGCCAAGGTACCAGGTTCGTTTTCTTTTATCTTACGTTATGTTTTTGGCAAGGATAGCTGATTTAGAGTTCCATTTGTGGCATTCAAACAAAGTAATATTTACTGAGCACCATAATCTCTGCAAACTGTGTGATCTTGGTGAAGTCATTTAATCTCGCTGGGCTTTGATTGATTCAACCCTCTACCTTCATTCTTAACTGCAGAGTGGACTAGAGTAGGGTTTTTTATGTTCTGAGGAACTGCCTGTGGGATTGGAGTATGGGGGTTTGGGAGGAGGCTGAATGGAGGCAGCTAACCTCACCCTCCACTCTCCAGAGCAGCTGCACTTTTCTTCATCTCATCTATCCACGGAGGCTCCTTAACCAGTTTCTTTTCCTCTTCAATTGTGGCCTTCCAGCCTTCTTTTTATTTATGTCCCAATCCTTTTATACCCTAGATTCACAATATAATTTCTAAATTTCCATAGTCATAAATGGAGGATATTGGTGGGATACTGTATCAGAATAAAGAGGGAGAGAGGAGAAAAATAGAACGGAAGTAAACATGGGAGAAAGAGAAAGAAGAAAATGTATGAGTTGAGAGAGATGGAGCAAGAAGGAAAAGAAATGAAAAACACATGTAATGAAGGAAAATGGTATATTTTCTACCTGAAGTTGCTTTACTTATTAATTTTTATAATCATTCCTTAAGTACCTATGCAGATGAGTTTAATTTTAGCGAGCTTAGACTTATTTTCATGAATATTCTTCTTTGTGACTCCCTCAGTTGTTTGTTTATATATTATTTCCTTATCTATTCATTGATTTGGAAAGAGTATAAACGTTCTTGTATTAAAATTTTTCATTTCTGATATTAAAAAATAGATTTTCTCTATTTCTTTAATGTTTTAACGTTTGAGAAAAGTGAGGCGCTAGTCTGATTTCCTGGTAGAAATTAAATAACGTTTACATTAATCGAGGTAATCATGCATGCCTACCTGAAATTTGTGATTTTAATTTTTTTTTAAGGTGCTACACACATGGATGGTGATCAGATTGTTGTGGAAGTACAAGAAACTGTTTTTGTTTCAGATGTTGTGGATTCAGACATAACCGTGCATAACTTCGTTCCTGATGACCCAGACTCAGTTGTAATCCAAGATGTTATTGAGGACGTTGTCATAGAAGATGTTCAGTGCTCAGATATCATGGGTGAAGCAGATGTATCTGAAACAGTCATCATTCCAGAGCAAGTGCTGGACTCAGATGTAACTGAAGAAGTTTCTTTAGCACACTGCACAGTCCCAGATGATGTTTTAGCCTCTGATATTACTTCAGCGTCAATGTCTATACCAGAACATGTCTTGACAAGTGAATCTATACACGTGTCTGACGTTGGACACGTTGAACATGTCGTTCATGATAGTGTAGTAGAGGCAGAAATCGTCACTGATCCTCTGACAACTGACGTAGTTTCAGAAGAAGTATTGGTAGCAGATTGTGCCTCTGAAGCAGTCATAGATGCCAATGGGATCCCTGTGGACCAGCAAGATGATGACAAAAGCAACTGTGAGGACTACCTTATGATTTCCTGTAAGTCTTGGGGTATAGTGATTGTCAAAGGTATTTTTGAAGGCTGTTTTTCCTAACTTATATCAGGGGTGAAATTATCTTGACTTCTATAAAATTAAATTTCATAGACCTTCATCATTTTGGTTTGGAGCCTGTAAGATAACTCAAAATTAAGAAAAATGAAATGGTACAGAGTAAAGAGTCATTTCTCTTTAAGCACACAGTAGAAAGATGAGATTTCTTCACTCTAGAAAAATAGATGGAAAGAAATAGTGAGCTCAGTGAAATCATGAAGGGTGTAATTAGGCTGTTACCAGCCTTTATTAGAATTCGGAACCCTTTTGAAACTTAAAAAGAATTCAACTTGGAAAAAAATGTATAACTAAACTGCTCATATTCTTGTATATGAATATACAGTACTAATGTAATACTTATATATGCTTATGTAAAATATCATTTATACAACAGATAGCATGGAAAAGAGCTCTGGCATAGCATTGAAACATAAATGATTCCAAAACATGATTTCGAGTATGATGGACTCCTATCAGGTTATTGAAGAGAAGTAAGGTGTTTTAGAACACATCTCTAAATGTTTAACTTATATCTGGGAGGATACCTATGTCTTTGTACAGCGTATTTCTTGGTACCACTTTCAGAGATAAAGTCTTCAGTAGGATAGACCATGTTTCTGACCCATATTGAAATTCTTATGCTTTAGGAATTAAACGTCAAAGACTCACATATTATTTGCTTATATAAATTCATGAGACTTTTTCTTTGCTTGCATATCTGTTGTAATACAGGAATTTAATATAACATTTCGGAGTCTAGCATTTTAGGAAATACCTTTTAAAATTCTTGAGATTTTGGAGATCAGAGAATCCTTCGTGTAAAGAGGAAGAAAATGCCTTTATTCAACATATTGTTTATTGGGCCCCTACTGCGTGTCACATATAAGTAGTGCAGATATGGATATGTACTACGTAAAAAAAAAAACAACCATAAAACCATTGCCTTTGGAGAGCTTATTACAGTCTACAGTGGGAGAGAAAGATAGGTTGCACTGTGATGCAGAAATGTGACTGAACTGCTGTGGGGACAGGATGGAGTTGCTGACCTTTGAGTTCAAGGACGAGTTCTAGTTTTACAAGATGAACAAGGGCATGGGTGGGAGGGAGACATTCTAGGCAAATGGTAAAAAGTCTTGGCCTTTGCTGGGAATGATGGGAAGTTTAGGATGTGCTTGTATATCTTTGTGCACTTTCTGTTTAATTCTTTAGAATAAATTTCTAGAAATAGAATTGGTGGATCGAAGGGTATACTACAAATCTTATATTGCCTTGGTATTTTGAATAATGAGAATGTCCATTTCCCTACATTCTGCCCAACACAATATTATTTTCCTTTTTAGTTTTTGCCAATCTGACAGAGATTGAGTTTATTTTAGGAAGAGAATCCTGGTAGTAATATAGAATAAGAATAGGTGAAGGAGAGATTAGTGTCAGAGAATAGTTGAAATGGTTCACGTATAAGATAAAGAAGATCCTACAAAGCTTCATAATAATGAAGGTAGAGAAAGGGAGCTGGATTCAAGAGAGGAAGTAAAATGGATGAAATTTGGTGATAAAATAGGGGTGGGAATTTGAGGGAGAAAGAGAATTCAAGGAGAACCCTAAGGTTTCTACCTTGGGAGATGGAGTGGCTAGTCATGCCATTAGCTGAGAGGAGGAAATTGGAGAGCCAGGGACATAAAATAAAAAAGAGTGTTTGAATGTTGGGAGCTACTCGCTCTGTGCAGCAAATTTATCTGCTAATACAGAAGAACCTGCAAAGGTTGGGTACAAAGCTGGAGGATAGTGGCAAAAGGTTGAAAAGCCTTTGTCTTATGGGGTAGGCCAGGACAGGAAGCTAAGAACTTATAAGATAGGTTGCTGAATTACATTAAGGGGCCAACTGAGATGGAAGTCTTTTAAGTTTGTCCGTAGGATGCACTATTTACTATGTAAATGCTGTTTTTAAATACCACTGCCAGATTCTCTACTGCAAGACCAGGCAACCCAGGGGCAAGGCTGGAGAAAGTAGGGAATTGGATTCATGTGCTTTATGAAAGGAAGAGGATCTGGTGAAGTACTTAAGAGAAAGCACTCTTAAGTTCTCCGTGGCATCTCTTTCCATTTTCTGCCCTGTCTTCTTAAACTTGGTTGCTAAGGAGTAACATGCATGGCTTTGGTTTGACCTTTAGCTGCACACTATCTCTTGCCTTTAATACTCTTTCAGGAAGTTCAGCCCTCCAAGAAGGTCATCAAAAAAATCAGAGTTGCTTTAGTAATAGTTGACATAGTGTACTAGATTCTTGTATTATAGAGTCCACACTTGTGAAATTTTCATTAAAAAATTTATTTATAGTCACCGTTCTTTAAGGCCCTGGTTTCTGCTAATTTGTATAGATTTTAATGTTCTTGAAAAAATAAATATGGGTGGACACAAAACTGCTATTGTAGTGTATTTTGGTACATTTTGTATATATATAAAAAATATACTTTAATAATACAGTGATGACTTATTCCTTTTAAAGTAAACGATCACATCTGAGCCCAAAGAAGACAAAGAAAACACAAGTTACATTATTTCCCTACTTTACTGTAATGAAGTGGTTGGATTGGTTTTAAATTTGGTTTAGGGATGGTGACTTTTGGTAGTATTTTTTGCCTTCTCTATTATACAAGTACTCCTTCACTTTTTTCTTCCCCTCCACACCATTGTCCTTTTTCCCTTCAAAGTAATGATCATGTTAAAAAAATTTAATTTACTATTGGCCTTTGAATCAAACCAATCGAATGCCTTGGGATCTTGGGATTAATAATTAGCATTTTTTTCATTTCTGCGTCTTAGTAAAGATACTTCTTTTATGCTACATTTTAACCTAAAACCTATATTGATTTCAGAAGTTTAGGATTGGCAAGGGCTTTGTGGTAAACATATAGAGGAACTAGGGCCCGATTTTATCTGTGATAGAAAGCGTCGGGATGCCATTTTAAACAGTCAACTTTAATGCTTTTCATAATACGAGAGATGGCAGTATCTCTGAATTCCTATGATATTTATCACTTCATAGGGCAAAGAACATGAGCAGATGTCCAAATACTTTTCTCTTTAAAAATATCAGTAAGTCATTGAATCTAAGAGCCTAATAAACAGCTTTCAGTAAAGTTTTTAGAGTCCATCTTGGCAGATTTCTTCCCTCATTTAAAATGATGAAGTAGCAATCATTCTTTACATGTCATAGAAGTGTATATTAACACATGCTTTTTGTCACAGTATAGCTGCCTTTGAGCTCAGGATGACCTCTTCATTGAGTCTTTTGTAGTCCAGATGTTGTGATTGCTTCTAAGTTGATTGTTTATGTCTTGAGGACAGGGGCTGTCCACTGCATTTTAGCCACTCATGTATCACATATGAGCAAACCCTATGCATATTAGGTGTGAAATATTTATTGGATAGATGAGTATATGAATTCTGTAGCTGAAAGTCTGTGGTCATCATGCCTTATCCAAAGTATTAATAGTACATTCTTCCTTCCCAGTAGCTATTGGCTCTTATTTGGTTATGGTTGGGTTAGATATGGTAGTACCGCTTTATGGTGCTTAGGAGTTTTCTGGCTCTCTGAGAGGTGGACTGTTTGACATCTACTTGTTATTCAGTTCTCCTTTAATCTGAGACAGCTGTCAGAGAGCCCTAATTTCTTTGCAGTGGTCTTCAGCCTCTGCAAAATTCTCTTTGCAGCTGCATAGTCAAGATGCTATTTTGTGAAACATCAGTTTGTACAATAGGGAAAGTTGGAGAGGCTCAGGTGATGATTAGTCAGGCACTGCCTTACAATAGCTGCAGGAAACAACATTCTTTGAGTGCCTCTGATATTAACATGATCAATGAGATGTCACTCTAGATCTTGTTGACATATGCCATGTCTTGTAATTAGAACAGATAGAAGATGAGCTGCAGTTAGGTGTTCCTTTCTAATCCTAGATTTAATTTAAATGTTGAAATAATTTTTTTGGTAATAGCTATATACACATACCATATAATTCACCCATTTAAAATGTGTGATTCAGTGGTTTTTATATATTCACAAACTTGTGCAACCATCATCACAATCAATTTTAGAGAATTTTCATTACCCCAAGGAGAAACCCCATACCCTTTATTATTACTCTTATCAACCCTCTCCGTCCCCTACAACTCTAATCAACCCCCAGTCTACTTTCTGTCTCTATGGATTTGCCTATTCTGGACATGTCATATAAATGCAATCTGATAATATGTGGTCTTTGTGACTAGCTCCTTTCACTTAGCATAATGTTTTCAACGATCCATGTTGTAGCATGTGTCAGTGCATCATTCCTTTTTTGTCCTCTATTACGGACACCGCATTTTCTTGAAGAATCAAAGTTTTATTTGAATCTTTCCCATTTATCATTCTTCATATTCAGTCAGTAGCCATGACCTATTAGTTTCATCTTTGCAGTATTTCTTGGTTCCACATCTTTTCTTTCTTTCTTAAAAAAATTTTTTTTATTATTCATTTCTTTTTACTGAATAATCTGCTGTATGGATATATCTTTTAGTCCATTCATGAGCTGATTGACAATTGGATGGTTTCCACTTTTTGGCCTTTATGACTATAGTGTCAACATTTGTGTACAATTAATTTCTCGTGTGTGTGTGTGTGTGTGTGTGTGTGTCCGTCTGTCTGTCTCTGTCTGTCTGTATGTCTGTGTATCTTTGAGTGGAATTGCAAGGTCATATGGTTATTCTCTGGTTTAACCTTTTGAGGAACTGCCTGCCAAATTTTTTTAAAGTGGCTGCCCGTTTTACATTCCTGCCAGCAGTGTACGAGGTTCCAATTTCTCCACACCCTCTGCAGCACTTGTTAGTACTGTCTTTTTGTTCAGAGCCATCCCAGTGGATGTGAAGTAGTATCCTGTTGTGCTTTTCATTCACATTTCCCTGATGGCTAATGGCTAATGATATTGAGCATCTTTTCATGTGCTTATTGGCTATTTGTATATATTCTTTGGAGAAATGTCTACCCAGATTCTTTGCCCATTTTTAAATTGAGTTATTTGTCTTTTAATTATTGAGTTGAAAGAATTCTTTATATATTCTAGATACAAGTCTCTTTTAAGATACACGATTTGCAAATATTTTCTATTGTGTCAGTTGTCTTTGCTTTCTTGGTAGTGTCCTTTGATGCACAAAATTTTTAAATTTTGATGAAGTTCAATTTATCTATTTTTTTGTTGATTGTGCTTTTGATGTCATGCTTAAGAAATTATTTCCTAATCCAAGGTCATGTGGATTTATACCTGTGTTTTCTTCTAGGAATTTTATAGTTTTAACTCTTATATTTAGGCCTTTGGTCCATTTTGAGTTTATTTTTGTATATGGTATGTGGTGAGGAGCTAACTTCACTTTTTGGCATCTGAAAATTCAGTTGTCCTAGCACCATTTGTTGAAAAGACTATTCTTTTCCCATTGAATGTTCTGGCATCCTTGTTGAAAATAATTGACTGTAAATGTGAGGGATTACTTTCTGGACTCTTAATTTTATTCCATTGATCTATATGTCTATTCTTATACTAACTAGTTTCGTGCTGTCAGGAGTGGGTAGTGAATTTGTAAAATTTATTACCCTAAATATTAAAGTCTAAAATTTAAAGTCCAGGCAAAAATGCATAATTCATTTTTAAAAGGATTAGTAAAAATTAATAAGTGGTGGCAACATAATACATTTTATAAAAGACAAGGGTCACATCAAAGAAACAACTAATATGCCTCTGGAGCATGGGGTCACTTCTGCCAGAAACTGAACACTTGGCCAGAGAGCCTCTATTCTAATGTAAACCTACATGATGCTCCATTTCTAATACACATTTTAATAAAATATTCCTTCCAGTTATTTTAAAAGAGACAGATTAACAGAAATTAAAGCAAATAATTTATGCTGAGAACCCTTTAAACTAGTTTGGTTATGTGAAAGAATGTCACCATTTTTAACATGTCGATTATAAAATTGGAAATCTTACTTCGTAGAGACCATAATTTTAATAAAACTTCTTTTAAAAAGATTTTTTATTAAAATGTAGCTAACATACAATATTGTGTTAGTTTCAGGTGTCCACCATAGTTATCCAATTTTTATATACCTAAAGTGATCACCATAGCATACAGTGCTATCACAGAACTACTGATTGTGCTATAGACCACATCCCCATGACTTATTTGTTTTATACCTACCTAGAAGTTCGAACCTCTTATTCCCCTTCATCTTTTTCCCCCCTTTTTTGACTTCTGTTACAGTTGACATTCAATATTTAATATTAGTTTCAGGTATACAGCATAGTATTTAGACATTTATATAATTTATAAGCGATTCCCCTGACTAGTCTAGTACCCACTTGGCACTATACATTGATATGATAATATTGTTGACTTTGTTCCCGATGCTCTACTTTACACCCCCATGACTATTTTGTAACTACCAATTTGTACTTCTTAATCTCTCTATCTTTTTTACCCAGTCCCCCAACCTCCCTACCATCTGGCAGCCATCAACTTGTTCCCTGCATCTTTGAGTGTTTCTGTTTTGTTTGTTTATTTTGTTCTTTAGATTCCACATATAAGTGAAATCATGGTATTTGTCTTTCTCTGTCTGACTTACATCACTTAGCATAATACTTTCCACATCCTTCAATGTTGTCACAAATAAAACTTTAACGACAATGAGTGTGGAGTAATAATATAGCTGTGTTCTCTCAATTTAGTTTTTATATACTAAGGTCAGTGACTTTTTCATTAAGATAAAATTATATTCAAAACACTATTTTCTACAATATACAACTGCTTTTATTAAAGCTGAATGTTAAAAAATCATTAGATTTGTTAGTTCTTAACTAATGCTTATTAAACTCTTGGTTGAGTGGCATATATATAATTTAAGTCCATTCGAATTAATATTTCAAAGGAAGAGCTCAGGTGTTAATGTGTACAGAATGCTTTTAGACTAGACTCATCAGACCTACCTTCTAATGACCCTTGAGTCAGTTGGCATTTCTATCAGTAAGTTTCTTTGGTGAGGTTTGTTGTTAAAACTCTCTTTTCAGGGGAAAAATGTTTAGGATTGTATTTGTGATTTGATTGTTTTAAAACTTAAGCCTTTTTATCCTAAGTTGGTCATAATAAAAATAGGTAATAGTAAACCTTTAATCAATAGTATTTCTGTGCCAGAACTTTATATTATTTTCCTTACAACAGCCCTATAATGCTGGTGTTATCACTGTTTTACAAATTGGGTAACTAGTTTAAGTAACTTGTCCAAGGTTACACATCCGGCTAGCTTTAGGGTGGAGATTTGAAATCAAGTATGTTTTATTCCACTCTCATATTGCCTTTCTTCGTGTGTGTGTGTTTATATGTGTGTGCGTGTCAAGTTAATACTACAAAGCAGTAGAGTTTAGGATAAATAGTGATTATTGATGGATAGAAGAGGCAAATGGAATTCCAGTGATTACTAAAATTTACAGTATTATCGAATACCCAATTTCAACAATGTTAGGGAAATAATTTGTGGAGGAAGGAGGCCTTAAATATTTTCTTAGTAGTAGCCACCCAGACAGCCTCCACACCCTATTCCATTGTTTTTCTACTTAAAAAATGTTATATTTTTCAAATTTATGTTTATATGAGAAAAAGGAATCATATATAAACTATTATTTTTATTCCTCCCATGTTTACTTTTCTTATGTCTTCATTCATTCAAAAACATTTATTCATCAGCTATAATAAGCTAGGAACCTTGCTAGCTGTTAGAGATAAACAGTAAAAGTCTGGCTTTTTAAGAGTTCACAGTCTTGGAGAGAAGACAAACAGAAACAAGTGATTACACTTATGTGTGAAAAGATCTATAATTGGGTATACAAAGTATTTTGGAAGCACTAAGGAAATGGAAATTTTGGGTACATTTGAGTGAGCTAAATGTTATGAAAGCGTTATAAGCCACAGTTCTCCGGAAGCTTGATTGAAGACATAACTGAATTTATTTCATCTCTTCTATTCATTTTTCTCCCTTATATTTTAAAGCAAATTCCACATATGATTTCATTCATAAGTATTTCAGTATATATTTCTCAAAGACAGATTTAAAACAAAATAATTCCATTATTACATCCTCAAATAATTGGGGTTGAATTCAATTTGAAGGATGAATAAAATGCTCAATGGGTGGCTGAGGAGGGAGGAATGGCAGAGAAGAGAGATGTTTAAAGGCAGGGAGGTGTGTAAGGTCTTTGAGTGTTCAGAGACTTTTTCTTTGTCGTGCAAATGTCTTTGGTGAAGAGAATAGAGGAAATGAAAAGTAAGTGGCAAAATGGGCACAAATCCCAAAGTTCCTTGAATACACTAAGAAGCCTGCTTTACCTTTCTGATGTGGGGAGCTGTTAAAGTGTTATAAGCAGATTAATAATAACATGCTTATATTTATAGTTTAGAAAGGTACTCAGTGCCAATATTGAGAGTGGACAAGGTAGGAGTAAAATCAGAAACAAAAGTACACTGTGGGAGGTTGTTGTAGTAGACTAGGTTAAGATACAGATGATGATAGTTTAAAATTAGATTCTATCAGTAGAATTTGGCAGAAACTGCTTCATGACATATTTTGGAAGTAGAATTTGGAATAAATTTCGGGTTGAGGAAGAGGGAGGGTTTGAAACATCCTCCCTGGTTTCTGGCTCGTGCAGCTAGAAGCTTGTGCAGTTGACAGCTGCATGCAGCAACCATGTAGACAGATCTCCAGCATGTTTAAATGTGCTCCAGCATGTTTAAACATGCTGGAGATCTGTCTACATGGTTGCTGCATGCAGCTGTCAACTGTCCAGCTGCAGTGTGAATGGTACTCCTGCAGATGTGGAACATGGTCGCCCTGGCCTTCTAGTTCAGCTGTTTTGAGCAGTTGGTCAAGTGATGAAATAAATTAAGCACAACATTGGTCATAGGAGACATCCAATAAAAAGTGGTTCAGGGAATGAATGAATAAATAAATCCAAACCCCTGCATAAACTCTGAGGATCAGTGCAATCTAATGGTTTAGCACAGGAGACATGGTAAAATATTCATTTATTCCTTTATTCTACAAGCTGATTGTTGTTCATGTCTAACCGTTATTTTTATATATGTGCTCTATCAATTTTGTACCTTAAACCATTTGGTAAAACACAGAATAAAATTTTAGAGTTTAAAAAATAGATATCCACATGGGAATATTTCTGAGATGTGAGAAAAGTCTTTTTTACTAAACTAAGAATATTTTAGAGAAGATATGTTGAATAAGCTTTAAGCTTGTTCTGATAAAATACGAAAGGTTTATGTTAATCCATCTAAAAGTATTGTCTTTACTGTAGGCACTCAGATTTATTTAGAAATCACTAAAATTAATGAATTAAGAGTTTTCAGTTTAATGTTCAATCTGGATGTCAGTTAGATTATACCAAGAATAAAGTGCTCAAATAAGGCAAAGATGTTATAGTCCTCCTCTCTCCTCACCACAACAAAGATTGGGTACAAAGTCTGTCTACATCTTGAAAGCCTGAGAAGCAATTGGCACTTTAGATTGGCCTTGTGACTCATATTTACTGTTTATCTACTGGAGACCTAGACAAAATCATCTGACAGCTTGCCCTTTTAATAGATCTGTGATTACTTTGCGGGATAATGGGGGTTGGGCAGGCAAAAGAGGGGAGGAGAGAAAGAGAGAGAACATGCCTCTCTCTTCTCAGGATCTTAAGCAACAAGGTGTATGGAAATAGTGCCTTTAGCTTAGCATCAGCTAGCCTTCCATTTGGATGCCATTCTGCTGCTCACCAGCTGTATGAATTTGAGCAAGTTACTGACTTCTCTTTGGTCTTAGTTTCCTTATTTGTGAAATGGCAATGATACTACCTGACCTGCAGGGTGGTTGTGAGAATGAGAGGTCATGTGTACCAGGCTCCAGCACAGAGCATGCCTGTCAGTAACTGTTAGGTGTTGTTATCATCTACACAGTCTCTGTTGGTGGCATCCATTGGGCTAGCAAAACTAACTGCACTAGCTTTACTTAAGACCTTCCCGTTGCCCCTTCAGGGAATACTTGGATAAAGGCAGGCACAGGGTGAGATTGTAGTAGTCGTTCCTTTCTTTTTCCCCCTGAATTTATAGTATTAAGAAATCAGTTCTTGGTTAACTAGGTTTAGTTAACTATGTTTTTGACCAGTTCAGTGCAGCTTGGCAGATGTTTTTCCTTAATTGTATCTCTGACATCATGCGAGAGATCATTGTAACTTAGGACAGGCATTTGAATGGCTCTGATCCTTTAATTCCCTATCTACAGAATGAGGCTAACTTCATTAAACCTTTGAACCTATCTCCAGGAAAGTTTCAAGAATTAAAGATCAGATTATAACCAAGTCTTTGAAATCTTTTATATGCTATATAATAAAAATTAGATGGAATTATAACTTTAGAAAGAGGGTTCCTGAAGAGGGAGGTAAGAGAAGGAGGTCTAAAAGTGAACTTTTGAGTGTATTTATCTACTAGAACATTTACTGCCTTGGCAGAATGCTTCCTGCAAGTTACTTAGGTCGTTTAGGTGCTCCAGTTTCACATCTGTAAAGTGGAGATAAAACACCTAAGTCATGGGGTTATCATCATTGATTTCATGATAAAATATATGGAAACCACTTACCACAGTGTCAGGGACATAACAGTTGCTCATGAGCTCAGGTCTCTTTTCAGGAAGAACTGCCTATCCGTGGTATCTTCACTGCTAAATAGCCACTCGCCCACACAGAACCCCTGAGATGTTGAATAATGTCAAGTTTTTACTCTATAGTTTTCCTTTTGATTGGATTTTGGGTTTAGAGGTTTAAAAAAACTGGAATGATTAATAAGATTGTTGGTCTTGTCAGAGTAAGTTAGAGCAGGCTCCTGGTTCAGAGAACTGAATTCTCTCTTTGACAGCAATACTGAGGTAGGTGTACTGTGTTATGAAAACGCTGGTTTCCCTCTTTGACGTCAATCCTAACATTCACACCTGGGAATCTTGTTAAGTCTTTAGAAAGTATTTGCATATTCAGACCGTCCCTTGAAGTAGCTTATTTAGGAAGTAAAATCATGGGTCATAACCTTTAGCTCTCTGAAATATTCTTTTATTTAATATAAGAAGAATTTCTGAGAGAAACAGAGTAAGAGTTTATCCCAATAGTTGTCTAAACCTTTGTGTTCCAGTATGGTAGTTATTAGCCACATGTGGCTAATTCAAGTTCAAATGAATTAAAATTAAAATTATGCATATAGTTCCTTAGTTGCACCAAGCATATTTCAGGTGCTCAGTAGTCACATATGGCTACCACAGATATAGATATAGGACATTTCCATCATTATAGAAAGTTCTATTGATTAGCACTGGTCTGTAGATTCAGTGAAATTGTAAACAATATAAACAACCCAAAGAAGAGATACAGAGGTTCAAAGAATATATTACAAGAGAAAATGATAGAAAGTAAACTGACAGAATTCAGGAAGAAACTGAAGATAAAAATAAAAATAAGATAAAAGCCACCATAGAAGCAGTTGTAACTATAAGAATAAATATGCCTCAGTATATAACCAGGGGCAGAAGGACTGGACTTTTATGAAATCACAAAAATGAAATGGTTAAAAAAAAAAGATACAAAAATGATTATGGAGAAGATGGATAGATATGGGAGACAGGTAATGGAGACAAACACATGTAAGTGAAATTCCAGAAGAAGAGAACAACCAATGAACTAGAAAAATATTTGTAATAGAAGAAATTTTTCTGAAATAAAGATGGAATCTTCCTTGTTTCAGGAAATTTACAGAATGATAAAACCAAGTTATTCTCATAATGATGTTTAGTGAACTTTAAAACATTATAGGAACATCTATACAAGTACTCAGTGTTAGAAGACAGTGAAACAGTGTCTACAAAGTTCTGAAAAAATATAACCTAAGAATTTTATACCTAGTCAAAATGTCATGGATTGACATTTTTAAATATTTGGAAACTCAGAGACTGTAGCACCCTTTTTGACAGTCCTATTTGGTAATGAATCTGGTAAACTAAAGAATCAATAAAAAGATCTCTAGAATGGAGAAATTGTGATAAAAGGATTTGTAGTGAGTGTTAAATTTATTTGATATAAAACTATAAAATATTTGGGAAGAGATGTGTAAATGTGTTAATTTCCACATCTTTCATAGCAGGGTGACAGTAGATACTAGCTTTAAAATAGATTCATGTATTATGAGCAAAACATGACTTAATGTTTTTATAATATTTTTTAACTTTAGAGGGTTAAGAACCAATAATGACAACATTTACTTCAAGATTCATATATTGAACACATGAATGTTGTGTGCTTACTATATGTCAGGCAGTATTGTAGGCATTTGGGATATATCAGTGAACACAATAGATGACAGTGTCTTTCCCTCATGGAGATTATACTCTAGCAGAGGTACACAGACATAAATAAGTGATATAGTATAAATGATTCCTGCTTGGGGAGAAAAAGAAGTGTAAGAAGGATTTTGGGTTACAAATGCGATCAGGGTTTGCTGAGATGACTTTTGATCAGAGATTTAATTGTGTGATGTCTGATAGACATCAAAGACATGCAAATCTGAATTTGGGAAACAGGACTACAGTGGAGGTGCAAAATTGTTGGCATATAGATGAAATTTAAGCTCTGGGATCACCAATGCAGTGATTGTAGATAAACCAAGACCAAGGGCTAAGCCCTGGGCTGATAATAGAGATTTGAGGAGAGAAGAGAATTTAGAAAACAGGAGAGGGGGAAAGTAGCAGAAAAGGTCCAACTACAGGTTCAGGGTCTTGAATTCAAAGTGAAACCATCAGAGTGTGTGTTTGTGTGTGTGTGTGTGTGCGTGCACACACACACACACAAGATATAGCTGCACAGATGCTAGTGCAGAGGCAAAGAGGAAAATTACGTTTAGCTGAGTTTGTGGTTCAGCCAAGCCAGTATGATGAAATGAAGAGGGATGGGGCAAGGGATTGGAGAGCCAGGGAATGGAATTGACCATGGAACCAAAGTTTGAGTAAATTCTAGTAATTTTTGTTTAAAAAGAGCATATTACAATATTCAATTTTCATTAAAATTGTTCATTCTTTTTATTTATAAATATGCCTAGCAATATCTGAGTAATAATCTGTAAATTCTATTGATAGTTCCAGGTGGTAGGATTTTGAGCATATTTTTTCTTAATCTGTATAATTTCTACAATAAGCAGTATATATATTTTAAAGCAAAGTTGCAGAGGCATCAAGGAATGCAAATAACATTAAGTTCAGGGTGCATGGGATAATCTGGAAGCTGAAAGCAGGAGGCAGTTTGGTCAGAGGTCAGTTACTAAGTCAAATTTTTCTGCAATTTTGAAGTATAAAATGCTGGATCAGATGTAAAGGTTATTAATATGTAAGGCTTGAGGAAACTGATACCAAGTTTATTTTTTTTAAATAGAAATAACTGGGAAGGAAGTTTACTAACATAGTGATAGAATCGCTGGTTGGTAGGACTATTCGTGATTTTTTTAAGCACTAAATTTTATACAGTGAACATATAATATTTCTTTAAAAAAATCAGAAGATGAAAATAAAGGGCTGGATTCTAAAGACAGGCACCTCCTCTGTCTCCCATCCCTCACTTAACTAGCTCACTGACTTTGGGCAAGGTCACGTACCATCTCAGAGCCTTTATTTCTTCATCTGGAAAAGGTGAGAATCAAATGGAATAAAAGTACAAAGAAATGATAAGAGAATTGTGAAATGCCATGCAAATGGCAGTTATTATTAGAAGTAGTCTTAATTTTCCAGAAATTATGCTCTTATATTTTGGAGAGGCCGTATTCTAAGCTCTAGTTCTTCATTTATTAGAAGAAGGCACTTAGGCAGAAGTCATGTGTATGATGACTCAGTTTTATCGAAGCCTTCTTTGTTTTTAGAAATTCATTTTTAATGGTAGCTTTAAAATCACAGCGAAATTTTGAATACTTAACAAGACCATCAAAATATTTTTTAGAACAAATCACTTCTATGATATTTCATACTTTGAATAATTTCATAGATTGAGTTAGTGGGGCAAATTCTCAAGGTGAAAATCTGAAGGTGAATTCTACTTTTGTCAAATGATAGAGTAGTTGTGCTCAGCTTAGGTAAGCCTGTATATTTGAAATGTGTTTCCCACACATTTCTAAAAGCAAACAGAAAGGTCTTTTACTCTAAGTTACAGGTAAATACATGACATTTTGCAAGCTCCAGAGTGATTAGATTTTCCAGTCATCAAAGGTTTTATCTTAAGAGTGCTGACAAACTAAAGTTTGCAAAAACAGCTAGCCTGACCTTGTTCTTTGTAAACACAAGGACATTTGATCTTTTAGTACTTGTTAGAATCAGTTTTGACAAACCTTGCCTAAAGAGGCCAAGCTTCATCAACAGTATCAACTATCAGAGATGAGTTTTCTGAAGACATAACAGATTTACTCAAGACTCTCCTGCTAGCTTGGCGAGATCTTCATCCTTCTAATGCTGTTTCAGTTTAAAATTCCAAAGCCACCTTTAAGAAAATAACATTGGCTTAGTCAGCCAATGTCATAAAAATATTTAGCTATGGAAAAGGGTAAATATACATCAGGCCGGAAATAAGGACATAATGCCGATTCTTTCCCCCTACAAACCATTTTTATAAAGCATAGTCAAGATAACTTGAATTTAGATAGTTATGTGCAGAGTTCAGAGAACCTCTCTTTGTTTTTTAAACTGCAAAGGGTTTAACCAGCTGGTCTCTTTGACCCTTCATATCATCAAGCTTGTCCTACATGAGCTCATTTTCTCTAGCTTCTCAAGCTCTTAACCCAGTCTGCTATTCTCTCACTGATATGGTAACCAGAGTCCTTGCCTCCTATTTCATATCTCAGTTGAAGCCACCAGCCATGAACTCCTCCAACTTTCTGCATTATAATCTTTCTCCTTTCTCTAAACACAACATAGCGAGTCTCATCATGTTTACCTCCTCAAGTCTCAGAAGGATAGCATATTTCTCCTCCTATTTAAGGAATATTCCTTTATCTTTGCACCTAGTTTCATCTCCTTTTTCCTCTAAGATCTTGATCCAGAAATTTTACCATGTCTGGCTTCAGCCTCTCACTTTCTAGTGTATTTTCTCCTACAGATTGAGCATACATGACTTTTTATCAGTTTAAACAGACAAACGTTCTTGACTCTGCAACCCATTCTAGTTACTGCCCCTTTGTTCTCCATTTAAATTCATACCTTTCATTGAGTCCTCAACTTAACTTTAACCTGACCCCGTAAGCCTTCACTGCACTGCTTTTCAGCAGGAACATCATTGACTTCACATTACTCCAGTTAGCGCAGACATTCCTTTCTGATTTGTGTGCGTGCTGCCTTATTGCCATGGGAATTCCTAGATTCTTGAAACTTTTAACACTCTAGCTTCCTTCATGACTTTCTACCAACCTCTCCAGCTTTCCTTTCTCGTGTTCTTTTGTGAACTCTTTTTTTTCTTGCCCCTCCCTTAAACCGATATTCTCAGGATTTCCTCAGCCCACTCTTTTTTCACCCGGCAGGTTCTCACTCTGACCTCAAGGCTTAGTTAACACGGAGCTGGTGGCTCCCAGTTCTGTGTCAGCCTTTAGCTTTCAGACTTGAATATCCAGCAACCGATTTCACATCTCAGTCATTCATTGAATCATTGATTCATCTATATTCTGAGCATCTGCTATCTCCAGACTCTGTCTTAAAAGACTGAATAATGAAAATGCGAGTTCTGCTCTATCAATGGGAAAGATAGGGGGAAAAGTCCGGATAGTGACAATACAGTGAGTCATATACTCAGAAACAATCAAAGGGTGCTGTGAGCACAGAGGGATAGGGACAGGCACCGGTTCAGAGAACATTTAGGAATGTTACCCCTCAGACCTTAATTAAACTTGCAGGAAGCGAGATCCTTTTCCTCATTTCTTTTAACATTTCTTCCCCTCAATAACTCAGTCACCTAAATCAGAAATTCCATAGTATCCTTGGCTCCTTTTTCATGTTGTTTTCTGTCAGGCACTGTCTTCCTGTTTCAGTCCTAGGATAGACTTCAATCCAGCCCTCTTCCCCATCTGTACTACCTCCATCCTGATTTCGAGGCCTTGGCATCCATCACCTGCATTATTTCAGTAGACTTAAAAGTAGTATCCCTGCTTTATGTCTTGATCCCTTTGGACCCACCTTTCTCAAGACCAACATGGTGTAGCAAAAATGGCTATCTCACCATGTCACTGCTCAGCTTAAAAGTGTCTCATCACCTACAGCAGAGGTTCTTAAACCTCTGATCAGAATCCCCACCTCTGTAGATTCTGATTCTATTGAACTGCTAGGTGCTGGCCTGTGTTTTTAGATTCCCTAAGAGATCTTGACACCTGACCAGATTGAGAAACCTCCAGCCTACCAGGATCAAGTCTGAGCTTCTCTTCCTGGTTGCACAAGGCCCTCCATGTCCAGGCTTTGGCTTAGCCATTGGCCACATGTCCCACCATGCCCTGCGTGTCTACTTGTCTAGGTAAAATCATTCAGTTTTATGTGAATCAAGTTAAAGATTATATTTGTAAAAAAGACTTGAAAATGGTAACATTTAAGTATTTGCTATTATTATTTGTAACGTGTTCTCTGCCTTTTTAGTGGATGATGCTGGGAAAATGGAACACGATGGTTCCTCTGGAATGACCTTGGATGCAGAGTCGGAAATTGATCCTTGTAAAGTTGATGGCACTTGCCCCGAAGTCATCAAGGTGTACATTTTTAAAGCTGACCCTGGAGAGGATGACTTAGGTAAGAGGAAACCTCCACATTATTATATATTCCGATCCAAACACTTCAAGCTGATAACTTTTGGGTAGTTTAGATAGAGAACATTTGAGATCTTTCATGAAGATAACTTTTAAGAAAGAATTCCAATATAGCTATAGCAAAGCTTGTAAGATGTAATAAGTACAACAGGTGGAAATGAAGTTTTCACATAAATTCTTGGAACTGTTATCTTCTCTGATAGGTGGCACCGTAGACATTGTCGAGAGTGAGCCTGAGAATGATCATGGAGTTGAACTACTTGATCAGACTAACAGTATTCGTGTACCAAGGGAGAAGATGGTTTATATGACTGTCAATGACTCTCAGCAAGAAGATGAAGATTTAAGTAAGTAGGTGGCCTTTTTGTGGGAGAAAATTTTATGTTCCTGTAGCTCTTTTTTTTTTTTTTTTTTTAATGGCCAGTATTTGAGGGAAACAGGTAGCATTATTATAGAAATTATTATGCTGCCATATTCCAAGGGAAAAATCAGTGACTACATATGCTTAGACTGTTGCTTTAAAAACAAATAATGGTGAAAAAACAAGAAATAAATGATCCATTCAAATGTTTGAGTGCCTACTATGTGAAAGTTCTGTTGTAGGTATACAACAGTTGAACCTTCTTTCTACTTGTCTATTAATTGAATTCAAATGAAACTATCTTTCCTGTGATCTCTGTAAATCTGGCTACAAAAGTTTATATAATTTTCTACTTAGATGTTGCTGAAATTGCTGATGAAGTCTATATGGAAGTGATTGTAGGAGAAGAAGATGCTGCCGCTGCCGCCGCCGCGGCCGCCGCACATGAACAACAAATCGATGACAATGAAATCAAAACCTTCATGCCAATAGCGTGGGCAGCAGCTTATGGTAAGTCGCATAGCAGCTCTTAGGATGGAGTTGGTTCTTGAACATGAATTCATGATTGAAAAATGGTTTCTGTGGTCTTAGGTTTCAGAAGTCTGAAATACAGCCCTGTAAGGGTTTTTTGCTTTGAACAAGAATAGAAGATTATAAAGTCTACTATTTGTCTTTATTTTTAATAGGATTTTCCTTCATGTGTATATTATGTAGAAGGAAGTACTACAGAGAAGTACACAGACTTTCAAGCTGAAACTTTTCCTCTTGATTCTATCTGGCACATGCCTTTACAATTTTGGGAGACAGCAAAGGAGTCCATGGGGCAAAATGCCGACATGTGTTTTTTAGATTTGGAAGCTAGGCCATTTCCTACGGTCTTGCCATAATAAATGTGGTCATAAAACCCATTATCTAGAGTGGGGAATTTCTGTCATTCATGAGTATCATGGTTTACTTTTTGTTGTCGTAGTTAATAAAGAATCCCTAATTCTTTATAATTTATAATACAGTATAATTTTGTTTTTTAATACGCATTGTTAGGTAATAATTCTGATGGAATTGAAAACCGGAATGGCACTGCAAGTGCCCTCTTGCACATAGATGAGTCTGCTGGGCTCGGCAGACTGGCTAAACAAAAACCAAAGAAAAGGAGAAGACCTGATTCCAGGCAGTACCAAACAGGTGAGGGGCACGAGTTCCACAGCGCAGCGTGCTTTGCGAGCTCTCAGATGAAACTCAAGTGTTTCCACAGAGGTGTTGTGATGGCATTTTAGCTGCTAGACCACATGTAGCTTTTGTGTATTGAATTTGAAAATATAATTTTAAGAATTCAGTGATATTCATGAATGATTTCCTTGGATAAAAAGAAACAGGGAATGGATCAAACATGGATGAAAAAATTCAAAACTTGGGTGATTTTAATTGGAAATGAAAAGAAATCCCTCAAATATGTTACAAGCATTAACTTTTTTCACATATTTAAAGAATCTGATTATGTCAGCATAAAGCAGGCATAATTTACAGAGAGCAGCAGGACAGGCACTTCAGTTTATGTGACATATTCCTGTCTATTGTATGCCGATTTGCATTTTAAAAAATTTATAGGTATATTTAAGCTTTACTATAAATTGACATGAATTGTTTTTTGGAATAACCAAAGCAGAGATTGTGATTGCAAAACTTTATTCTTATGAATAATTTCCCACCGATTTCTAAATTGATACAGCTTCAATCACTAGTTGATAGAAGTTATATGTTTATTCATTTATTTTTTTTAACTGGAGGGAATGAGGTTGGTACAGTCATATAGTTTTCAGATCACGTTCGTAAAGATAATGAGGTTGCCGTATCTCTTATGTTGAAAAATGGTGAAAGGAATGTTAAACAAATAGCCTAACTTAGGAGTACTTGTCTGGTAGTGTTCAGAACACACGCTTTAAGTTCTTGAAGATACCAAAACAGAACTTGGTTTGACCACTCATGTACCTTTCTTTTCCTTTCTTAGCAATAATTATTGGCCCTGATGGACATCCCTTGACTGTCTATCCTTGCATGATTTGTGGGAAAAAGTTTAAGTCAAGAGGCTTTTTGAAAAGGCACATGAAAAACCATCCTGAACACCTTACCAAGAAGAAGTACCGCTGTACTGACTGTGATTACACTACCAACAAGAAGATAAGTTTACACAATCATCTGGAGAGCCACAAGCTGACCAGCAAGGCAGAGAAGGCCATTGAATGCGATGAGTGTGGGAAGCATTTCTCTCATGCTGGGGCTTTGTTTACTCACAAAATGGTGCATAAGGAAAAAGGAGCCAACAAAATGCACAAGTGTAAATTTTGTGAATACGAGACAGCTGAACAAGGGTTACTGAATCGCCACCTTTTGGCAGTCCACAGCAAGAACTTTCCTCATATTTGCGTAGAGTGCGGTAAAGGTTTTCGCCACCCATCAGAGCTCAAAAAGCACATGCGGATCCATACTGGGGAGAAGCCGTACCAATGCCAGTACTGCGAATATAGATCTGCAGACTCTTCTAACTTGAAAACGCATGTAAAAACGAAGCATAGTAAAGAGATGCCGTTCAAGTGTGACATTTGTCTTCTGACGTTCTCAGATACCAAAGAGGTGCAGCAACATGCTCTTATTCACCAAGAAAGCAAAACACACCAGTGTTTGCATTGTGACCACAAGAGTTCGAACTCAAGTGATTTGAAACGACACATAATTTCAGTTCACACGAAGGACTACCCCCATAAGTGTGACATGTGTGAGAAAGGCTTTCACAGGCCTTCAGAACTCAAGAAACACGTGGCTGCCCACAAGGGTAAAAAAATGCACCAGTGTAGACATTGTGACTTTAAGATCGCAGACCCATTTGTTCTAAGTCGCCATATTCTTTCGGTTCACACGAAAGATCTTCCATTTAGGTGTAAGAGATGTAGAAAGGGATTTAGGCAACAGAATGAGCTTAAAAAGCACATGAAGACACACAGTGGCAGGAAAGTATATCAGTGTGAGTACTGTGAGTATAGCACTACAGACGCCTCAGGCTTTAAGCGGCATGTTATTTCCATTCATACAAAAGACTACCCTCACCGATGTGAGTACTGCAAGAAAGGGTTCCGAAGACCTTCAGAAAAGAACCAGCACATAATGCGGCATCATAAAGAAGTCGGCCTGCCCTAACAGTACTTCTACAGACGTTTGTAGAGACGTTGGCCTTGAAGCAGAAAATTCATTTTAAAGCCAGTCTCGTTCACATATAATACTGTATATTGATTTATGCTGTGTACAAATGGAATTGTTGCTTCTAGTTGACTTTTTTTTTTTTTTTTTACATTTTGTTCAGTAGCGTGTTCTGATTTCTATTCAGTTTGTTTAATCAATAGGGAAAAGCAGCAACAAGCAAGTTGCTTTTAACAAAGTAATCCCTGATTCTATACTGAAGTTTTCTATCTTAGAAGTTTTATATTTATTTAAATATTTACCTTGCTTACCTTGATGGTACTCTTCTAAGACCATTTAACTTAAAGTTAAGGTAACTTTAGATTGGTTACTCTGAAAGTAATCACATTGACTCATTTCCTCCTCCCCTCATAAATTTCTCACAATAAAATTGTCAGAGACATCTACTAACATACATGGGAGATCTTACAGTTAAGTCTAACTATGATAACATGAAAGTCACTTACTTGTCTTGCTTAATCTTTTCAGACCACATGACAATGAAAGTTTCCATTTGAGCTTTTGCATCCCTGGCATTGCTGAGTAAAGAACAGTGGCTGGGTTTGTGTTTACTTTTCATTTTGTTTAGCAGACGAAGTATACTTTTGAGGGGCTTTCTTTGGAGTATTTACATCTTTGTCGGCATAGCAATCTTTTAGTGAACTTCATTGAGAAATTTTGCTTGATCCTGTTGTATTTTGATTATTCTGTCTGTGCTGCTTTGTCTTGGAATGGTTGTGTGCTACCAATGAGACTTATTGAGGACTGCATTTTGGAATCTCCTAGAGGTAATTCACGGCTTATAGGATCTTTTGCAACTTTATATATGTAAATGTACTCTGAATTATATATATGCATATATATATATATATAACACGTATCTGTGTGTATTGCTTATTTTACATATTTATACACACAACCCCAAGTAGTAGTTGTTTAAAATCTATAATGAGAAAAGTATTAAATTTACAATAACATGAAAGATGCAGGGATGTATGAGAGCATTTTGTAAATCATGCTCTTCAGAGAGACTACTCAGGTGAAGAATTAGAAGGAAAATAAGGACACTAGTATTTTTAAAGAGTAAAGGTATTTTCTTTTAAATATCTTTGGTAATTGAAAAGTAGAAGTTAAGATGTTTCTAGATAGAATGTTTTCATACAACTTCAGCTCCATGCCTTTATATTTTTCTGAAAAGCTAATGAGTATCCAGACATACCTCCCTCGGTTCTCTCCGAGAAGCCCATGAGGGAACTCTATGTCACCAAGTGAGGGGGGACTATGGAAGCTACTACTATGGCTCCATCTACCAGAGATTGGGTGCTAATTATGATTTATACTCGGCAAGTTCAGCCTGCTTTGTTATTTCTTAGTTACAGTTAGCAAACTTTAAAATACTTAACACTCAAGTTGGCTTTGATTAGAAGATAAAGGTATGTTTTAAGTGCATGAGGAAAATCTGAGGCCTTATTGGGAACATCACCAAGTCTTTCAGTTTTGTTTTCCTTATAGAGTTGATATTTTTTAACAAATGGTTCTGAATCAGTCACAAATTCATAAAATGAGCTCAGAATTTGGTTATGTTAAGATGAATTTTGGAGAACAAGCCAGTTTTGGGGTCCTTAAGTTGGCTGTTGGCACATGAGTATCTGGCACATTGTGGGAGATTTAGGACTTTTCTTCCCACTTGATAGCTGCCTTGCCACTTCATTATGGTGCTCCATCCCCTTTGTGCTTTTAGGTTTTTACCTTTCATCTTTCTTTTTGCTGTCGATATTTGTATTCAAGAGTTTATAGGGTTAGAGATCTAAATATTTGGTGTTTGGCAAGCCTCTGAAGTGCTAGATTGATTTAGTTCAGTTCTAAATCAAGTACTTTAGGCTAATATGAATTCGAACCTGAATACCAGTCAAAACCAAGGCATGGGCCTATCCCTGTGGGAACTCCTGTGCCCTCTTGGCCTCCATAACGTGCTTTTTTTAAAAAAGTAACTTAACGTTGTGTGATTCATTGCCCTGCAGTACTATTCTTGAAAGCTCTGTCTTTTTTTGTGAGAACCTTTAAAATCTCTCTCATTTTTTATTTTTCCCAGAGATAATGTAAAACATTTAAATGAAAGTGGGAATTTATTAATTTTAAAACATCCTGTAAAATTTGAAAATATAAATAATTGGTCATTTAACTATATTTTTTTAAATAAACTGAAAGATAAAGAACACAACATTTTACACACTTTATATTTCTCTTACATAGTCTGGAATCATACACAGTTCTTTTCTTTTTAAAGCACAATATTGAAACCTTTAAAAGGTATTTAAGGGTTTGGTCAAGTGAATATGATGAAATGTATTTGTCTGTATAAAGAGAAAATCAAATTGTAGTCACTGTTATGTACTGACATTAGTTACAACCTAGTTTTAATTCTTAAAACAATTTTGATTAGCAAAGCTAAAAAAATGGATGTTTCAGTTAAATGTTTTAAAGAGGTACAGATTTTTACAAGGACATAATATAAGTTATTGTTCTGTAGAAATATCCTATTAAATATTGTATGTCCCTCCTTCTGTACACTTTGTAAAAAAAGTAAAATACATAAAAAGAAAATCATATAGGGATGTGTGACATTATTGTAATTGTGTACTTGAGAATAACGTGCAAAAATAAAAATCAGAATATTTTCCTGTTAATGAATGTTTAGTCTATTTGATACCAGTACTAAGTTAATGCTTTTTCTTAAGAAAAATGTACAGTTTTTGTAAACCTAATAAACATCAAAAGCAGCTGATTATTTTCATTTCCCCATTTCTTAATTCCTTTTATGCAGCAGTGGAATGCAGAATGCTTGATTGCTTTGAATTTTGTGATCTGGATGCAAATACTGATAATATTGCAGCCCTGTGAATTTGCAAGTAATATTTCAGAGAAGTTAATAGGTGATTGATGAATCCTTTGATGAGCAGGTCCTTGAAATTCATTTTTCTCTTTTATCTTCATAAAGGATTTGTTTTATTAACATCTCCAATTCTCCTGAGATAAATTTCCCTTGTATAAAGTGGTTTTTGAGAGCACTTAAAGTTCATTTCAGTATCAATCCATAACACGTTTAATCAGTGGGAGTTGTCCCCACCTCCACAGGAGTAGCCCTGCCCTAGAGTTACCCCTTTGCGCCCAGTGTGGAGGGTTCTAGTAGGCACTAATATACTAGAGAATAGTCATTGTCATAATAAAAATCAGAAGTTAGGTAAAAGTTATCAGGAGTCAAGAACAAGATAGATGTGAACCATCTTTGATTTTTAAAGAGAAGGTCCTGCAGATCTTCAACTATGTAGGAAAAAGTTCCTAATAGTTGAGAGTAAATAATCGAGATGAGGTAAGTGATCAAGAGGGCATACTGAACGTTAACTGTCCAGAGCCATACATCCATCAGACAAAATTGTGGCCTGTTCAGAAACTTAGTTGTAATAGAATGCCTGACAGATAACATCTTAACAGTCTGCGTTCCCAGACAGTCAGATCATATATTACTCTCTTCTCTGGGAATCTTAGTATTGACAGTTTATTTCCCACAAATTCTAGGATTCATGTAAAGAAGAGCATGACCAGTCAAAATCTAAGAGGGTGCTGTTTCAGAGCAGTGTGTTTCAAAATGTGGCCTGGCAGCAGCGGGCAGCAGCATCACCTGAGACTTTGGTAAAACATTCATATTCTCACCCCTACCCCAGTCCCACTGAAGGGGAATCTGGGCATGGGACCCAGTGATCTTGTGTCTTAACATGTCCTCCAGGTGATTCTGATGCATGCTCAAGTTTGGGAAACACTTTTAGTGTACTTCAGTAATTTAAGAGATGATGGTGCAGCATTTTGTGTGATAGACAAACATGCGTGCATAACGTGCACCAAAAATAAGCAGTTGAAGGTGAAAGGGGCTCAGACTATACCTTGGGTTTGCCCCCTTTTAAAGTGTGAGCCTGCCAGTCAATAAGTAAATCCTTTAGTACACATGTAAGTAGCCTGCACTTCATAAATCTTGTATGACCTCCCCCAAGTTACATTCCTTAAACGTTAATAGAACTCAGGAAGATTCAGCAAGTAAAAGACAAGGGCTGAAAAGTGTGCGTGCGTGTGTGTTTAATTAATTGGCCCAACGTTAAGTAATTCATATGTGAAAAACCATTTTGCCACATTCTGCAGCTGTTCAGATAAAGTCAAAATTAAGTTTGCCCTTTTGGATTTTTGTGTATATATATATATATTGTTTGCCTTTTTCATATAATAAATCTTGGATTCATTATATATTGTTCCTGTTATCTTTGACATCTTTGCTATTGTAAATAAATTCCTATTTTGTTTTCAGTTACCCTAGTTGAATGTTGGCTACAGACAGACAGACACACACACACACACACACACACACACACAAATGAGGAAACACAGTTAAAACATGGTATAAGCTGGAAGTGATTCGACCCCTTCGGTTGTTAGTGCTTCTAGCACCAATGAAAATATCACATAGGTATAGCATCTGCTCATAGGTATAGCATCTGCTATTGCACATAGGTATAGCATCTGCTCCTGTTCGGTCTTTAAAATCATTTTCATGACCCCTGAGATGGAAATTCTTACTCTATTAAAGTTTGAAGTAAAAATGAAGAATGATTTTCCTTTATTTGCTTTTTCCTGTTCACTTGATCCCTCGCGTCACTGATACTGGTGAACACAAGATTTGGCATTATAATGACCTGCTGATATTGTAAAGCCACTAGGGTACTTCACTGCAGAAAGTCTGCTTAGGACTTACAGATGGCATTTATTCATGATGTGAATTACCACAGAAATATCTAAACGCATTGCCGAAAACAATAGTTAACTAGACCTATATTACTTTGCTTTCCAAGAGAGGCCAGTTTCTGCTTTTCTTTTGTGCATTGAGAGCAGAATCCATTTCCTTTTGCCTGAGCGGCTTTGAAATAAGGGGAGGTATTGCAGAGCCATTGCTTAGGGTTTTGAAGGTTCTAATTATACCTGTCTTCCTTTCTGGGTCCTAACCACATTGAAAATAGACACAAGAAACCACCAGTTGTGTGTGACTTCATCTAGTAAAGCTAGACTGGGAAACCCAGAGGCTGAATCTATCCCCCCCTCCCCAATCTAGACCTTGACTGATGCAGCCAGTTCCTTGAAGGTGTGGGGCCCACCCTACCCCGTGTGAGCTATAGAGAGACTGCTTGGTCTCTCGCCAGAAAAATGGAGCAAATGGGAGAGAATGGCTGCATCCTCTTTCTCAGCCCTCCCAGGCTGGGGCTCAGGGAAGGCGGAGAAGAGTTCCCTTATGCTGTCCTCATATAATAAGGGTTAGTGCAATTTTGGGTGGCCCTCTGGCTTTAGCCCCCTAGCAAAGTGTGAGATTTTTACCTTTAGTTTTGCATATACGTGTTCATTTTCCCGTGTTGACTTTTACTGTCCCATCTTATGGTGGTGGTGGTGGTGACAATTTCAAAGGTTTAGTTCCTGTTTCTCCCAGGGCAGTATCCTTTAATTTTTCTTCAGAAAAATAACTTTTAAAGGGCAAATTTACCTAACTATACAAAGATGGAAACCTTGCCATTTATTTTTATTGCATGTTTTCATACCAAGATTTGGAAAAATGATCATCCACGATGCCACTTACTTTATTAAAGAGATTATTCATCTTCTTTTCCAAACCTAGTTCATAAACATGAATCTTTTATTTGTCTTATAACTACAGCATTGATGATATTCTATATTCAGCAATTTACTTTTGAAACGTCAAGTATTTCCACTTCGGTTGCCTTAAAATTTTTTTAATGCACATTGTTTTTGGAGAGAATATGGAAAATTCAGAATGGTACAAAGAAAGTAAAATGCGTTTCCCCCTCATTCCCATTACCCAGAACATTATCCTTTTAAAAATGTCTTTACTGAGTTTTAACTTTATTAGATTTTTCAATTGTGAAATACATGTTATTATAACAAATGTTATATGTACAATACAAAAAGTAAGTATAAAGATAAACAATGATCTCACCTCCACACTTCCTCCAAGCCAATTTCCTTGAGGTAATCACAGTTAACAAACCATGCCTTCCCTACATGCTCATACAAAACTATAAACATAGATATGGAAAGAGAGCAAGAGGAGGTTTGTGGGGGATTTGGGATTTTTTGACTAAAATGAGATTACACATCTTTGGAAGTCACTTAATATATCATATCCATCCCTCTGGGACAATAGACCAAGCTCTATCTCATTCTCTTTAATAGCTGAATAACTTTCCAGAGATCGAACCCACCATAATTTAGTCAACAATTCCTCCTTTGAGGGACATTTAGGTTGTTTTCAGTTTTCTGCCACTGTAAGAATGGTAGAATAACTATCCTTATGTGCATAATCCTTACCTGTGCTTCGATTTCTGTGAGATAGATTCCCCAAGATGTGATTGCCAAGTGAAAGGACATGCGCTATTTAAAATTTGTTACTAGATATTAGCAAATTATTTTTTGTTAGAATGTAAATTCCAGGAGTGCATGGATTTTTGTTTATTGCTGTTCACTCAGAACAACATAGTATGTAGCAGGTGCTAAAGAAATATTTGTCAGATGTTGAGATTTTCAGGGTTATAGCAGTTTACACTCCCACAGCAATATATGGGAGGGCCCATTCCCCTCAGTCTTACAAACTAGTGAGTGTTAGAGCCAATCTCACAGGTAAGAAAACCTCTCTCCATGCCATTATTGTTTCAATCTGCTTTGACCTGGCTCCTCATGGAGTTAATAGCCCTCTGAAGTTTTTCTTTGATGAATCACCTGTTCAAATCCCTTGCCCCATTTTCTATTTAGAGTCTTTTATACATTTGGCCTATTAGCTTTCTAATATATTTGCTGCACATTTTTCTAGTCCATGATTTATCTCATTATTGTTTATGTTGCCTTTTGAGATTCAAAAATCTCTAATATTTATATAATCAAATATGTTTATGTTTTTCCCTTTATGATTCCTGGGGTTTCTTGTCTTACTTAAAAAGGTATTTTCTACACCAAGGTTCTACAAATATACACCTAAATTTTCTTCAGATATTTGTATTGTTTTGATTTTGTTTGGATTTTTATATCATTAAAATTATTTTGGCATATATTGTTTGGTAAGAGGTCTAGTTTCTCTTTCCTCTTGGGTAGAGAACCAATTATTATAGTACTGTTTATTAAGTAAGTCATTCCGGACCCCCATGAGCTGAAATGACACTTTGTTATGTGATAAGTTCATATATAACACTGAATTTATTTCTGAAGTCTATTCCGTTTTACTGATCTATTTGTTATTTTCGTGCCAATAAATTGTTTTGCTCACAGTGCTCTGTGGTGAACTCTAATATCTAGAAGGCAATTCCTTTTCTTTTTCATAGTTTTCTCGACATTTAGGCTTTCATAGGAACATTGAGATCATTTTACCCAGTTTCCTTTAGAAGACCCATTGGGATTTTTGATTCAAATTGCGTGAATTTTTAATATTAAATTGAGTCTGACATTTTATCATATTATCTTTATTTCCATGTTCCTCCCTTTATTCTAGTCTTGTTTTACACCCTTTAATAAAATGTCATAGCTTTCTTCATATATAGGTCTTATACTTTTCATAAGTCCATTATAATTTTTAGCCACCTAGATACTGCTAGATTATAGAGAAAAGCTATTGGATTTTTACACATTTTTCACGTTCCTTACTACTTTTCCACGTTATCTTCCCAATTCTAATTGTGCTTTAGTAGTCTTTTAAATTTCTATGAGTGCAGTTGTATGGCAAAAAGGTGTCAATGATTTCCTTTTTGTGTTTTATGTTAACTAGAACTTCTAAAACGATGCTGAATAGTATAATGTTGGTTTTGAAAAATAGCATTTACCAAGGTTAGGTAGTTTCCTTCCATTATTATTTTACTTAGAGATTTTATTAGAAATGACTAATATCGAATGTTTTTTAGCCTATTATTGCTATAATTACTTGATTTTCTCTTTTTATTTGTTGATATAATGAAGTATATCGAATCACAGAGATAGATTTTCTAAAGTTCATTCATATTTGCATTTCTAGGATAAAAGTACCGTACTTAGGCAATTTTTATTGTTCTTTCAATGTACTGAAGCTTAAATTAACTAATATTTTATTTAGAATTTTTGTATCTATGTTCATAATTCTTATGTTTTTTTCATTTTGTACTAATATGATCAAATTTGAATATTAATGTAATGCTGGCTTCATAAAATAAATTTGGAAAGTTTTCTATGATCTGGAATGGTTTAAAAACCAGAGGCATTGTCTGATTTTTAAGCATTAGACAGAACTCAGTTGTGAAAGCATTTGAGTCTGATGCTTCTTTATAAATGGTAGGTCTTTACTTTTCTGATCTCTTCTACATTAACTGTCCATGAGCTTTTCTTCTTAAATAAATATTGGTATCTATACTTCCCTTGGAAATCGTCCACTTTCTCTAGATCAGTACATCTATATCTAATATATTAATGTGCATACAGATCACCTGGGGGATGTTGTCAAAGTGCTCATTCTGATTCGGTGGGTCTGGGGTGGAGCTCGCGATACTGCATTTCTTGAAAGCAGTCAGGAGATGCTGATGCTGCTGGTCCATGGAGCCCTCTAAGAATTCAGTGGTTCTCAATTGTGGTCGAACATTAGAACCATACCGGGCAGCTTTGAACATCCCAGTGCCCAGGCCACACCCCAGACCAGTTAAATTAGAATCTCTGAGAGTGGGGCTCAGGCATCAGTAATTTTCCAAGCTCCTCGGGTTATTACAATGTGTAGCCAAGGTTGAGAACCACTCTTCTAGATTTTCAATTTATTGCCCTAAAGATGCGCACGGTATTCTCTTATAGTTGTTTTATTCTCTCGTGTTTCTGGTTATATCTTCTTTTTTTATCCTGAATGTTTCTGTTTTACCTCTCATTTTTCTTTAAACAGGCTTTCAGAGGTTTGTCTATTTCACAGATATAATTGAAGAAACAGCTCTTAATTTTGTTTATTTATATTTTTTGTTTTTTTATTTAATGAATTTCCTCATGCAGTGTTATTAATTTTCTTTTTCTATTTTCTTCTGGTTCATTTTGTTATTTATTTTAATTTTTTAAAATGAACTCCTTGAGTCTACGGCCACGCTTCCCTGAAAAAGCCCGATCCCCTCCGATCTCGGAAGCTAAGCAGGGTCGGGCCGGTTAGTATTTGGATGGGAGACCACCTAGGAAGACCAGGTGCTGTAGGCGTAAAAAAGAATAAAAATAAAAATAAGGAATCGTAAGCTGACAAAATCCTTGCAATCTGTGGGGTCAACCAAGGGTTGCCGTGCCTAAAAAAAATAATGAAATAAAATAAAATAAAATGAACTCCTTGAAAGCTATGCATTTCCTTTGATTTACAACTTTAGCTGTGTCCCATTGCATATTAATTGTTCTTTTTTATAATTTTCTAGATAATTCTACATTTCAGTTAAAATTTTTTTTCATTTACAGTTGACACGTAATATTACATTAATTTCAGGTGTACAACATAATGATTAGACATTTATATAATTTACAAAGTGATCACCAGTCTACATATCAGTTTTGATTTCCTCTTTTCAATAGTGTTTAACTTCCAAGTAGTAAAAGTTTTATACCTCTTTAGTGTTGATCTCTAGTTTTATATAAGCTTCCTGATTATATTTTCAAATCCTCTACATCCTTGCTAATTTTGACTACTTAATTTTTTAATTTTTGAAAAAATATTAAAATCTTCCACCATAAGAATGTTTTATGTAGTTTCTTTGTATTTCAAGTTTTGCTTTATGTATTTGACTTCTATAGATATTTGACATATCTTCTTCATAAGGCATGCCTTACTTTCCCTACAGTAATGAAAGTATTCTCCAATGTTATGTTCTAAAAGCTCTATAGTTTGACTTTTTACACTTAAGTCTTTAATCCACAGAGTTGGTTTTAGGATTTATATGAGTTTAGGCATCCATTTAATTTTTTTCAAGTTCAAATCGATACAAGTTCAACTCTTTATCAAAAAACCAATACTTTCCCCACCGATTTACAGAGCTAGCTCTGTAATATATAAAATATGCCTCCATATGTGGTTCTACTTGTAGGCTCTCTGTTTTGTTCCACTTGTCATTTGTCTTTTTCTGCAACTGTACTGCATATTGGAATTACTATAGCTTTAAAAAAACATCCTTATTGAGATATAATTCACATACCATAAAATCCACCCACTTAAGGTGTACAATTAAATGCTTTTAGTATAATCGAAGGGTTGTGCAACCGTCACCATGATCTAAGTTTAGAATATTTCATCACCCCAAAATAAATCCTATACCCATTAGCCGTTACTCCCTGGTCCCCCGCTCCTTCCAGTCTCTGACAACCATTAATCTACTTCCAGTCTCTATAGATTTGCTATTATGGTCATTTCAAATAAATAGAATCATACAATAGGTGCCCTTTTTGCTGGCTTCGTTCACTTAGCATAATGTCTCAGGAGTCACCCATGTTGTAATATGTGTCAGTACTTCAATCCTTTTTATAATAGGATAATATTCCATTGTTTGGATAGACCACATTTGCTTTATCTACTAATCAGTTGATGGACATTTGAATTGTTCCACTTTTTGGCTATTATGAACAATGCTGCTATAAGCATTTGTGTATAAATTTTTGCATGTACATGTGTTTTCATTTTTCTTGAGTATATTATATACCTAGGAGTGGAATTACTGGGTCATATGGTGACTCTATGTCTCTATGTTTACATTTTGAACAACTGCTAGAACACCTTCCAAAGCAGCTGCATGATTTTGCATTCCCCTCACTAGTCCATAAGGGTGCCGATTTCTCTACATCCTTGTCAACACTTGCTATTATCTGTCTTTTTTTTTTTGTACAAAAAGAATAAAGATTTTTATTAAGCTTTGTAAGCTGCATTCAATAGCCTTCAATACACCACACTACAACCCACCTACAATCAGTCAAACCCAACAGCAGGTCCTTCTTGCACAATCCATGAGTTAGGGCAAAACTCCCTTCGACTTACAGTAATATCCTACTCAGGTCTTGCGGGCAGGATTGGGGAATTACATCTCGTTTTTGATCACTAATGTGTGATGAAGAGCAGCAGGAGAATTAATTGAAAATGAATAAGAAGTGATTCTAATTTCAAAGTATGCTGTTTGGAAACATTAACAAAAACATCAAAATGATATAAGTACACCTGCTTCTACTAAATTTTTGATGGGAAAGTTCTCAAGAACAAGCAATTTGTTTCCTGCTACAGAAGGGTTTTTTTTTTAAAGATCAAAAGGATTTTTTTTTTCACGAAATTTCACATTTTGCTAATATGAAGCATAAAACAGCAACAGAGAACAATAATGCATACAACAACGAATACACCAGGGTAATGTCAATATTCGGAACAACTAGATAATTTTTTGGGAGGTGGTTAGAATAAATGCAGCAGAGATCAATCACAAAATTTTAAGGTTAGAGCAAGATCAGTCAGTGACTAAACAGAGTTAATATCTTTTATAGGACTATTACTGATTATTAGCATTTTTGTTTTGCAAATGGGCACATACTGGTAAGAATAAAAGAAAGGACAATAATTAACTACATACTTTAAAAATTATGAACCATGCAGAAGTTTAGCTCAAATAGTAATACTAATGGTCTACGTCCTATTCAAAACCACACAGTTCTTTGATCACAGATGCATGGTATTAAGTCACGAAAAGTTTCAGAACACACTGTGTTGATTTTGAAAGGTCATTTGCATCTTCTATGATTTCAACTTTATCTCCATTTAACTTGCTTGTAAAGTATGTATGATGTACTGTATATTTAAAATCGGCAGTATGGCAATATTAGTCAATAATTTTTTTGTTTTGATAGTTGCACTTTTAACACAAAAGAATCTCAACAGTGATGAAATTTAAGTAACAAAGGAAAACTGTGGTTGTGCCTTATTTCTTTTGTAATCATAAAATCAAAGCCTTAGACAAAGCTTTTTTTGTGAACAGTAATGCAAAATTAAAGATAATGGCATACATATGGTACCAAATGCTAAAAATGATATTTTAAGCTATATTGTTTGTTTTTTTGATGATAGCCTTCCTGGCGGGTGTGAAGTTGTATGTTGTGGTTTTGCTTTGCATTTCTCTAGTGAATAAGGGTGTTGAGCATTTTTTATTTGTATATCTTCTCTGGAGAAGTGTCTACTAAATCCTTTGCTCATTTTTAATTGGGTTGTCTGTCTTTTTATTATTGAGTTGAAAGAGTTCTTTATGTATTCTAGATACCAGTTCTATAACTTACCATAGTTTAAAAAAAATAATTCTTATAGTTCTTAGGGCAAGTGTACCCATTTTATTCTTCTTCAAGGGTGTCTTGGCTTTCCTGGTCCTTTGCAATGTCTACATATGTATTTTGAGGACTTACATGCTTACAAATATATCGTTCTTAATATTTTGCTTTTTAAAATATCTTTTTACTTTTAGCTTTAGGATATCATTATATTTTAGATTAATCTCTTGTAAAAAGTATACAAGCAAATTTTAAAAATTCAGTATGACAATTTTAGTCTTTTAACTGCAATCGTTTTAATCAGTGATATTTTAGGTATTTATCTAACCTATATATTTTTATATTTTTATTATCAAAAATTTCAAGCACAAACAAAAATAGTCAGAATAGGATAACAGACCCCTGTTTACCATTATCCAGATTCTGTAATTATCAACATTTTGCCAATCCCCTTTCATATATCTCTCCTCTCCCATTTTATGCTGAAAGATTTTAGAGCGACTTCTAGATATCATGTATTTTTAATGATAAATACCCAAGTGTGCTTCTCAAACAGATGGCATTTAAGTAAAATATAACTACCATGCCATCATTAGATATAGAAACATTTACAATAATTACTCATCAATGTATTATCCAATCCGTATCCAAATTTCCCTAATTGACTCTTCTATTCTAAAGAGTTCGTCACTCACCCATCTTTTTTTATCACCTACCCTTGTTTTTTATGAAATTGATTTTTCAGAGAAACCAGTTATTTGTTATGTGGAATGTCTCACACACTGTATTTGACTGGTGGCTTTCTCGTGATGTCATTTAACTTGTTCTTCTATCACTCATTTTTCTTATAAATGGATAGTTACATCTCAAGCCTTGATTAGGTTCCTATTCAATTCTTTTGGCAAGAAGACTTCATAGATGGTGCTATGTGCTTCCTATTGCATCACATCATTAGGCACATAAGATCTGGTTTTCCCACTTTTAGAGATGCTAAGATTGTTAAATAAATTTCGATACATATTTACTTTCATCCACTTACTTGCTTTATTTCAGATTTATTGTTTTTTACTACTCCATTTTGCCCTTCTGTTAGTCTGCAGATTAAAAGAAGTTTCTTTTACTATGTTATTAATGGTTACCCTGGACAGTACAACATGGTTCCTTAACTTATTAAAGTCAAATGTTAGTTGGTACTTTCACATTTCTCTGAGAAAATGTAAGGACTATAGAACACCTTAATCACATTAGTTCCCCCAACTTAAATGCTACTGTCGTCATATATTTGAAGTCTCTGTGTGTTTTAAACCCTCTAAGACATTATTTTTGGTATATAAGTCAATGCTCATTTTTACCCATATGTGTACTGTTTTTGTTCTTCTTTTCTGCATGTCTGATCTTTCCTCTGTTATCATTTTTGTTCTGCCAGAAGAATACTTTAGAGTTCTCTTTACTACAGGTCTACTGGTGACAAATTTGCTCAGTTGTCAAAAATGTCTGTGTGACATCTTTGTTCTTGAATGATGTGTTTTCCAGATCTAGAATTCTAGGTTGGCAGTTATTTTCATCTAAATTGACAATCTCTTCCTTTATATACATACACACATACATATACACACACACATATATGTATATGTATATACATATATACGTATATATACATATATGTATTATATCGTATTATATATACGATATAATATATATATAACATTTTCTTTATCTACTCATCCATTATGGGCACTTAGATTGTTTCCATATCTTGGCTATTGTGAATAATGCTGCAGTGAACATGAGAGTGCAGATGTCTCTTCAAGATACTGATTTTATTTTCTTTGGCTATATTCCCAGAAGTGGGATTGCTGGATCGTATGGCAGTTCTATTTTTAATTTTTTGAGAAACCTCCATATTTTTTTCCATAGTGGCTGCACAAATTTACATTCCAACCAAGAATGTACAAAGATTCCTTTTTCTCTACAACCTCACCAACACTTGTTACCTTTTGTCTTTTCGATAATAGCCATTCTAACAGATGTGAAGTGATATTTCATTGTGGATTTGATTTGCATTTCCCTAATGATTTGTGATGTTGAGCACCTTTTCATGAATCTGTTGGCTATTTGTATGTTTTCCTTGGGAAAAAAAAATGCCTATTCAGGTTTTTGCCCATTTTTAAGTTGGATTATTTGTTGTTTTACTATTGAGCTGTATGAGTTCCTTCTACATATACCCCTTATCAGATATGCAGTTTGCAAATATTTTCTCCTATTCCGTAGGTAGCAACATTTCGTTGATTGTATCCTTTGCTATAAGAAGCTTTTTAATTTGATTTAGTCTCACTTATTTTTGCTCTTTTTTGCCTGTGCTTTTGGTATCGTATCCGAAAAATCATTGCCAAGACCAGTGTCAAAGAGTTTTTCCCTAGGTTTTCTTCTAAGAGTTTTATGGTTTCAGGTCTTACAT
This sequence comes from Pteropus vampyrus, assembly GCF_000151845.1. Classification (NCBI taxonomy): domain Eukaryota; kingdom Metazoa; phylum Chordata; class Mammalia; order Chiroptera; family Pteropodidae; genus Pteropus; species Pteropus vampyrus. The sequence goes on from NW_011889120.1 coordinate 2,153,633, forward strand.
TTAAGTCTTTAATCCATTTCAAGTTAATTTTTGTGTATGGTGTAAGATAAAGGTCCAAGTTCATTCTTTTGCATGTGGATATTCATCTTTCCCAACACCATTTATTGAAGAGACTATCCTTTGCACATTGTTATGACTTCTTTCAACTTTGGCAAATTTGAAAAAGTCTTTATTTCCTTCATCTTTGAAAGATATTTTCACTTGGTATAGAATTCTAGGTTGAGTTTTTTTCTCTTACTCCTCTAAAATATTTCTTCACTGTCTTCTTACTTGCATTGCTCCAAAGAGAAATAGGCTGTTCCTCTGTTATGTAATGTGTTTTTTTATTGTCTGATTGCTTTTAAGACTTTCTCTTGATCACTGGTTTTCAGCAATATGATTAGAATGTGCCTTGGTATAGTGTTTTTCATGTTATTTTGTGCTTAGAATTCATTGAATTTCTTGGATCTATAAGTTTACAGTTTTCATCATATTTGAAAAATTTTGGCCATTAATTATTTGCTGTTAATCCTATTCAGTGTAATTTCATCTCGGACATTGCAGTTTTCATCCCTTGCAGCTCGATTTGGGTCTTTTAAAAAATATCTTTCATGTCTTAACTTTTTAAGTATATTAAATACTGTTGTTACTCTTTTAATATTCTTGTCTACTAATTCTAACATCTGTGTCATTTTGAGGTAGGTTCGATTGATTAATTCCCCCTCCCCCATATTGGGTTGTATTTTCCTGCTTCTTTGCATGCTTAGTAATTTTTAATTGGACAACAGATGTGGATTTTACATTGTCAAGTGCTAGATAATTTTGTATTCCCATAGACATTCTTGAGCTTTATTCTGTGACACAGTTAAGTTACTTGGAAAACAATTTGATCCGTTCAAATCTTGCTTTTAAGATTTGTTAGACAGGACCTGAACAATGTTTAGTCTAGGGTTAATTATCCCCACAGTTGACCCAAGATTCTTCTGAGTACTCTGTCAAATTCCCTGTGAATTTTGAGGCTGTCCAGTCTGGTTAGTGGAAACAGGCAGTATACTTTGCCCTGTATAAGCTCTGAGTACTGTTCCCGCTAATCTCTTCATTTGGTTCTTTCCCTGGCCTTGGGAAGTTTCCTAACATGCTTGTACTGATTAGCACTCCGCTGAATACTCAAGGGGGGCCCTCTGCAGATAGCTGGAGTTCTCTCTCTGTAGTTCTCTCCTTTCTGGAACTCATTCCTGCAGATATTAGCTATTTTGATCTCCCCAGATTTTTAGCTCTGTTTCTTCAATTCAGGGAGGTTGCTAGTCTAGGCCTGGGTTCCCCTTCCCTGAACTGTAACCTCGAAACTCAAGGTAGTAAATGTGAGGCGATCTGAGGGCTCACCTTGTTTGTTTTCCAATTTTCTGCATCACTGTCATTTTTTGCCTAATGTCCAGTGTCTTATAAGCCAGTGTTTCATATTTTTAAAATGTTTTGATTGTTTCAGAGGGGAGGATCAATTCGATCCTTGGCCAGAATCCTCCTAATAATTTTTGGTGGAATATTTGACATCGTGTATGAAAAAATTATAGAGAAAATGTGATTCTCTGAAAAGTGTCATTTTTTTTTATAGAATAGTTTTACTTTAGTTTCAGGCTGGCAGCTGAAAGGCAGTTCTCCTTAATATAATCAGGGGTTAAACTGATTTGAAGCTGGAGTAAGTCTTTTTTGAGGGCTTATTCATTTCTGATTCATCCTTATTCCTAATATATGGCCCTTCTGAGATTCTAGTTGAAAATATGGAGTGTTTATCAGGGCCCCTTTTCCTTTGTGGACTCTAAACTTTTAATTTCCCCCCTATCCCTTTGAGACTATTAGAAGCACCGCTCAAGTCCTCAGTCTATGACTCATTGCTTCTGCTAAGCTTCTCAGCCTTTCAGCTGCTTTTTTAGAATCAGTAAATGCCTTGAAGAGAAAAACAGCCAGCAATGAATGTTGGTTTCATCTTTGTTGTGTTTCTTATCTCTTCTTTATCTTGGCTCTCAAAGTCCTCATTGAATTGGCTCTGGTAACTTCAAGCAGATTTAAAAAGATACCTTGCCTAGTTTTTCTGGTTGTACTTGGTGAGAGAGTTGGTGTGCAATAAGTTAGTCCATTATTGCCAGAAATAGAAAATCTACTTTTCATTTTTTTGTTGGTTACTTTATTTTACTTCATCGAAGCGTTCGAAATCTGCATTCTATTTTATAATCACAACTTTCAGTTTAGTGTCACTTCTAAGTTTATACAGATACAGTGTTCATCATCAGTCACTTCACAATTGCAATGTCATTTTTGAGCTCTTTATTTTGCTTCAGCATTTGGTTGATTGGATTTTATTCTGAAAAATTTTTTTCTGGGAGCCTCCTTCCCCTGTTTCAACTGACCTGGTTTCTCTCTGGGTCTGTTTGTGCAGCTGCTCTCCTCAAATTATTTCGACTTATTATTTTCCCAGTTATATTTACTGTTTCTTTAATATCATGTCTTTCTCTTTCTAGGCGTACATAGTCACATGCTTGAACACATCCTCTAAATTCCTGAAAAGGGTTTGGGAAGGTAAACTTTGAGTCCTTGCATGTCTGAATATGTCTTTATTCTGTTCTCATTCTTGATAGTTGAGGCTATATTATTTCCTTTCTTACAGCATTTAGAGGCAGTGATGAGAATTCTGAGAATGTTATTCTAGTTCTTTTGAAGGCAATATGTTTTTCCTCTTTGGGAATTTTAAGGATTTTTTTCTTTATTTTTGGTGTTCTCATATTTCACCATAATATGTTCAGATCAAAATTTAAAATTTATTCTACTTGGCATTTGACTGACTCTTTAAATATGAAAACTGTACATTGTTTTTTACCTCTGGGGAAATTTCCTCTCATTTTTTAAAAATTATATTCGCCTCTCTATTCTCTTTAGCTACTCCGGAATTTTCATTAGGTCAGTGCTGATACTTTTGGATCTGACCTTGTTCTTTTAACTTTCTTTCACATTTTTATCTCTTTTGTTCCTCTTTTGCACTGTGTTCTAAGAAAATAACTCAGAAAAACTTGTTCTTTGATTAGTTTTTTTGACATTAAAATATTTATTTTACAATGTTTAATTAGTTTGTTTCTTAACAGCCAATTCTTGTTTTATAAATGTGATAGCCTCTCTAATCTTTCTCCAGATATTAATAATTAATTTTAAGTCATTTTCTGTGTGCTACATTTACTCTTAATAATTTTAATTTAAGTCAGGGCCTTATGGGATCCAGTTACTGCAAGGCATCCATCCAAGGAAATCTAGGTCAGCAGCCAACATTCATGACGAATAATTTACAGCTCTACTTGGTCTCTTGAGAAAAAGTAAAGAGGAAATTCATTTTTAATGCCTACCTAACATCTTAAATATTCCTTCTCCCCACTTCTGCTTCCCCAGTACACTTTACACTGCTGGTAATCGCTCTCTGAAAAGCTCTCCCACTACCACTTTCCAGTACTCTCAAATCCCCTTTACTATCTAGTCCGTACAACTTCTCCCCGACCCCTTCTTCTTCCAACTTGGAATCTCTGTGTTCCTCATATTTTTAAAATCTCCTATGTGTTGCCTCTGTATTCTCCACGACAAAGGAAAACCCAAGAGCTGCAATATGAAGAAGAATCTTTCTCCCTCAGAAACTGAACATAGTGAGGGAAGATTGTGAATACTCATAGTATAAGAATTTTGTCCCTGTTACACTTTTCCCAAGGAAGCATTTGAAGATTTTTGTAAAGAGAATCCCAGTATTTAATAGCGGCACCCAGAGACTACATCTCCTCCAGTTCAATCTCCATCCTTTTCCTGCTGGTGTAAGTTTAATTACTTTTTTTGGCATCCTGGAGGCCATGCCAGGCTGAGCCTAAGTTCATTATGATTTATTCTCACAAATGTTAGAGCCAGGGAATGGCATACTCCTCACTTTCCGTCCTATGTAATGTGAAAATGAGGACATGCCCACCAGGTAGACATGTTCATGTTTGCGGGCTGCTGCTGGATGGCCGTCCTCCTTAACAGCTTGAAGCAAACCCAGGCCATATAGAAGCTCCCAGTGTTTGGAGGTAGCGTTTTAAGTTTCATTTCCATTTGTCTGAGTTTTGAAAATGCCAGGGTATGAGTGACCAAAAACTCACTGCCCCCCGCCCCCCCGCTCCCCCATGACTAACCCTGTTCAAGTGAAAGCAAATTAGTGGGTGTAGTCTCCCAACTGAACTCTTGAGAAGGGGACTCTACTCAGGTTTCAGACCCTGCTTTATCCAAACCACTGAGATCTTGCTTATCTTAGGTCCAAGTTTGCATATTTTTTTTTGCAATTCAAAATATCTTTCATTTTATTTAGCCATTTCCAACCCCATTACATGTGACTATGAAAAGAATAAAAATTGATTAGACAAGGAGTGAAAAGCAAGCAAAAGCATTCCATGGCATGTTGCCCACCTCGTGGTAAAGGGATGGAACCGTATCATACATTTTTGAATCACTTCTCTTTCCTAGATCTACGCCAGGATCTTCAGTGTGAGCTTTATTATTTAATCTTGCTTTTAGAAAACAGATATGATACTTTTTTTCTTCTTTGCATTAGCTTCACCAACTGTGAGAATTCTGAAGATTGTAATGAACTCTAAAATAGCTTAATAAATTTTGGCTGTAAATTAGGATTACAAATCCTTAATCTGGGTCAGAGGTTCTCAACTTTAGCTGCACAGTAGACTCACCTGGGATCATTTAAAAAATTCCTCTGCACAGGACTCAGCTCAGCTGAACGTGAATCTCTGAGGGAGATGCCAAGGCATCAATATTTTCAAAAGTTTCCTAGATGACTTGATGTGCAGCCAAGTTTGAGAACCTCTGCTCCTGGTGCTTCTGGCCCTTCTAGCTTGCTGTCCTCTTCCCTAGGAGATGCCTGCTGTCATAGTTGTTCCAGTCTGAAGAAGTAGGTAGTGCCCTTTTCCCCTTCTCATGAACATGTGCTGTTAAGTTGGGCCAATGAATAATAGCCATTGTCCATTTTGCTATTCTTTCTAGGACTATGACGCAGCTCTCAAAAACAAACAATCAATCAAACAAACAAAGAATTTGTCGACCTAGGGTCCATGAACAACCCTAACATGGGAGTCATTTAATTGATACTCTATTTTTGTTGTTTCCACTCTTGTCCCATTTCATTGGCATTTCTAATCGCAGATCAAAGTCTTTTGATCTGGTACCTTAGTGAGATACTTCTCACTAATTGATCATGTTTCTGGTAGCAAGTATTCCTCATCAGTGATTTCAAAGCTTATATTATCACCAGCGTCAAAGAGGCTGCTAAGTCCCAGGGGGCTGATGACAAAGGTGGAGCCTAGAAGGGCCTTGAATGAATGCAGGCATATCAATCACAAGATCTGTGTCTCCATCCAGGAACGACTTTAATTTCTTTAGAAACTGGACATCTGTGGAGGTTATGTTTTACATGACATCTGATTTACAACTTCAGACTTTCTCAATTTGGTAGACTTACATAATGCTACACATATTTGTTTTTCTCTCTAATATATACAGTTCTGAGAGCATATTCTCTCCCAGATTTGCCACCTTGATTTCAGACCCCTCAAAGTCTGTCTTTTGGGCTATCTGGGGTGAATGTCAGATCTATCATGGCTTGGGGCTGAGCAACTCCTGTTCTTTAACATCATCGTTTCGATAATCTGGCATCCATAGTGAAAATGTTTTCTTGTTCATGTTTAACACAAACATTTTAATCTAAAGTCTGGCTGAATATCATACCTTAAAACTTAAAGATGGCTTATAGTGCCCCCAAATGTCGATCAGGCCCTATGTCTCCTGCTTTGTTGGGGAAGGGACGGGATGTCCGACAACTACCCCCCACATGACCTTTTCTTCTCTGTCTTCTACTGAGGAGAAAACAAAGTTTTGTGAGTGATTGGAGAGGTAAAAGTGTAATATACTCACACTGTCAGCCAAGCAAACACACAAAGTTGGTTCTTTATAATCCAAGACATATGAAGTATAAAGAAGAACTTGGCAGGTCGTCTTCGTCCATTCAACTCATCTTGTGCCCTTATGTCCAGTCCTTCTGCTAGAAGAGAACAACCTCCTTGAACCGTTTTCAACATCTTTGCTCCTTGTTCATATTACTTGGTCTTTTTATTACCTTTGTCATGGATTATTAGTTATACTGTACTCTGTCCAGTTCTCCTCTTGGATGGGGGAGGAGAAAGCTTTAGGTCTTTAAGGTGGAAGTGGACAGTGAAAGAGCTCATTGTGGTGCTGTGACTTGTGGGAGAAATAGTTACAAAGCATTCAGATGATATTGTGAAGGATAACTTCCTGTTGGTGTATGTTTTGAACCTAATTATGCTAAAAGAGTTCATGTCTCCTCAGTCTTTAATTACATCAAAAAAGCGCCTCCTCCTGTTACTTCAGCCTTGTGATGTTTCAGACTCCTCAAGGAAACACACACACACACACACACACACACACACACACACACACACACACACCCCAATCCTTCCATAAATACCAGAGGCAACTCTGGTACTTCTTGTGTCGGTTGAACTTGATGCCTGTCTTTCATGGCAATAGATTTCTTCAGATATTCTGTGATTTTTTTCATGCTCATGTTTGTGTTTGAGACTTCCTGCTTATACGGCTATGATGCTGGCTCTGATTATGGAGCTCGTTTTAAGGTTTATGGGGCTGGAATGGAGTGGGGGATGTTTGGCTTCCTCTCTCCCTGTTGGGGATGTCTGGCTTCCTGGGGCACCTTTAGGCAGAGAGTACATGTTGCTGTTGTCCACTGCTCAGTACAAGCCTCTGAAGAACATGGAATGAAGGAGAGAGGGAGAGAGAGAGAGAAGAGAGGGAGTGGGGAGAGCGAGAGCGAGAGAAAACACTCCACATACAGTCTCCAAATTAACCACTCTGAAGACTGTTCTGCCCCATGGGAATGTCCCTTCTGATCCACTAATAAGTCACATATTATAGGTTGAAAAACAGTGCTAGTTGACCCTTAATATTTATAATAACCCAGAGATTTTAACCATATGAAGAAAGGTTTAAAAGTTAATTGATGGTACAGCCATTTTTCTGGAAATGCAGTATTTTGTTAGGCATAAATGGCCACATGGTGTTGAATTTGTCAGTTGTGATGCTGATGAGGTGCTCTTCATTTAAAATGACTGCTTTCTTAGTAACACTCAGATCCTGCTTACATGGAGAAACTTTACAAGTTGCTATGACATAACTTGCCACCATATTTGTCAAAACCAGCAACAAAATTTTAAAAAGAAAATCACAGAAATCACTTAGAATTGTGGCATGATTGTATTATTTTTCTTTGAAAATTAATCATCAATATGATATATATGAGAATTCCCTATTAACAAGAATATTTGATTGGCCGATTAAATCTCCTTATTTCCAAGGTAGGCTGTGTCAGAAAGTACTTTTCTCAAGGGCATGGGTACCAGCTCATAATGAAGAGTGTCATCTACTGGATTTACTAATGTTCTCTCTAACAACACTAGGAATTCTCTTTCAGGACTCTTGGATATTATTTCTTCCATTCCTGGGGCACTCCCTCTGTCCCCTGAGTTCAATGGCTCCATTTTAACACAGTATAAACAGAACACTGGATCCCCACAGGGCTGTAGTAGTAGTTTCTGAACTGGATCTTGATGATGCTCATCTCTCCTTGAGTGTGTGCTGTATTAATCACTTGCTTACAGTGGAGAGAAAACGAAAAAAGTGATGGATTGTCCCTTCTGAGATTAGATTACAAAAGACTATGACCTCAGTCTCTCTCTGGTGCCTCTAGCTTGCTTGTTCTGATGAAGCTAGCTGCCATGCTGTGAGCTACACCCTGGATAGATCCACATGGCAAGGAAATGAGGGCAGCCTCTGGCCAACAACCAGTGAGAATCAAGACCCTCAGTCCAATAGCTTGTGAGAGACACAGTCCTGCCAGCAACCTCGTGAGTGAGCTTGGAAGCAGATCCTTTCCCTGTGGCGCCTTCAGATGAAACTGCAGCCCCAGTTCACACCTTGATTATAACACTATGAGAGTTCCTGACCCACAGAAACTGTAAGAAAATAAATGTTGTTTTGAGCCATTAAGTTTCAGAATACTTTGTTAGGCAGCAGCAGGTAACTAATTCTAGGGCTAATGCTGGCTCACTATTTTGATGAATTTCAAAGCTTCAGAAGTGTCTTGTTTGAATTTGGCTTAATAAACTTCATAAAGACTTTCTACTGGTTAGCTTGCCTGGTTAGCTTGTTAGAACTTGCGTGACCAGGGGAGTATTCCTGGAAGCTTCTGGGGCCACTCTGTCTATAGTCCTACAAAGAGGATGTCACAATCGGCAGATCTTATCATACACAAGGTGAGTGAGCATTTTAAGGTAAGTATACTTTTCAGAGTAACATGTATTATTTTCGTTATTAATTTTCAGTTGTAAGAATAAAACATGAACATATTTTTCTGGCGAAACTAAGTACATTCTAGATAAAGTCCTCTCTGACAGTAATCTGATCTAGGTCCCTCTCCTCCTCATCTTTCCACTCTTTATTATGACTTTGGAGTAAATCTTTCCAGAACTTAAAAAGATTATATAAGCACGCATGTGCTTGTTTTGACAAAAATAATACTCTCTTGCAATATCATTCACTTAAAAAAAATTCCTCCTTGCTTTATTTCGCTCAGCCATCTCATCTACTTTTGAAATCTCTGTTGATACATGTGGATCTACTTCATTCTTGGCTACGAAATGAAAACCCCACATTTTACTTATCTATCTTATACGATGACCTTTAGGTTGTTTCCAGATTTTTACTATTATACACCATGCAGTGAACATCTCTTACCTATCTATGCTAGACTCTGTTTTGTAGGGCAGACACCTCAGAGGAGAGATGCTGGGTCATATATAATATGCATGTCTTTAGTCTTAGTGACACTGTCACTTAGTGACACTGTCAAATTTCTTGACAAAATGGCTGTGCCACTTTACACTTCCTGCAGTAAGGAAAGTGCCTGTTTGCCTTAAGCCTTGACAAAATGTCGTATTTTTCAGGCTAGTGGGTGAAAAATGATTTCTTGTTGTTTTAGTTTGTATTCCCCTGGTTATTAATGAGGTTGAACAAAATCTTTTCATATATTTATTGGCAGGTTTTCTCCCTTTTGGTAGGGCTTCTGTGAGAGCAGTTGTGTGCGTGTGTGTGTGTGTGTGTGTGTGTGTGTGTGTGTGTGTAGTGGGGTGGGAGAGGGTGTGGATCTGAGCTTGGATGCCAACTACACAAGGGAATTACATACCAGTTCTGAGAGTATCATTAATGAGTGACCAAAGGGATACTCATTATTCCCCATTGCTGAGAGGACTAGGACAGACTGTGAGAAACTGAGGTCAGGGCAGCCTCTCCCTTTGGGATGAGAAAGAGCCACTGGTTTCAGCAAAGACATTAATCTAGAGAGCCACTGGGGTTATTCAGTATACAAACTGGTTGCCTCTTCTCAATACTACTGTGTAAAGTGAAAAACAATGGGGTTGTGATATTGGTTTGGTTATTTGCCTCTGATCAATGCAAAGTAGGTTGTTGCCACCCAATGGGGTAAGGCAAAAGATGGACGGAAGTCGGTGTAGGGGGGGGGGCCCTGAGTAAAATTAAAAGGAGACTACCGGACACCTAAACAGGCAGAACTGACAAGAGCAAAGACTCTCGGGGATTAAAGTCTGGGACACCTCGCACAGCAGGGCAGGAGGAATTAGGATTGTGTGATGCAGGAGGGACACCTCACAACTAGTGGTGATAACAAAGACTATTGCTGATCCTCCAATTTCCTTCCTTGCCAAATATATATATTTCTATATTTTAAAGAATTTCTTATATCTTTGAAGCTGGAGAAGTTTGTTATTTAGAGTGTAGGTTACAAAATTATGATGGAATTCGAAGAGGAACAGATTTGATCCAAAGATCTTTATCTCGCAGCTGGATACAGCAAGGGAGAAGAATTTGGTGTGTTTTTCTTTGGAAAGTGTAAGTACATTTTATGTCGTGAGGGGAAAAAAAATCACATTATTTTAGATAACAGAATCTGGGAAGTGTATATGTGGGAAGGTGGGTTATGTGAATAATGAGTGACCAAAGGGATAAAGAAAATGGGGTACCACTCAACAGTCATTCATCCTTCCTAACAGCAAGCGTGATTATTTCTGGGCAATTCCCTAGGTGCGTACAATCTTGGTGGAATGATAAATTGAAGATCTGGCAGAACTCCTGCTACAGAAACCAAAGAGGCCCCTGAAGGCTCCATCTGCCAGATTCTTCCTCTAATCTTTGCAATAGAGCCAAAGGATCAGCATGTTGCCTGAAGTATGTGAGGGTGACTCAGTCTTCTGGAACTTTTAATCTTTTAATCCTAAAGGGAGTGAAGCAAATGAATTCATTCATTCCAGTGGCTGTGCTGGGAAAGATCGTCAAGCTACTCCAGTTATAGAGGATCTCTGGAGCTTCTTGGCTCGGTTTTATTCCATTGGATGACTGTACTTCAATTTATTTATCCATTTCCTAATCAACATCTGGGGCTATCTCAAATACTGCTGCTATGAACATTCTTGCACTTTTTTTTTTTTTGGTGCACATGTTCAGTTGTAATAGAGATTAAACACGCATCTTTGACTTATTAGAATCTGATGTTAAATGGTATTTTTATCTACTTCCAGGACTATGCAAGGGCCTTAGAATATTCCATTTATACCCCTCCTGACCTAGATGCCATTGTAGTTGTACATGAAGCCTCTCAAAACATTATTATTATTGTATTGTACAGCCACTGTTAATTTAGAACTGCATATTTACTCTCTTTGCTCTTCATTCCCTCCTGCAAATCCAAACTTCCATCTGGGATCGTTTTCCTTCTGCCTGAAGGACACCTTTCGCATTTCCTTCAAGGAAATTCTGCTGGTGATGAATTCCATCAGTCTTGTGTCTGAATATATTTTTCTTTCACCTTCATTTTGAAGGATATTTTCATTAAATATGTAATTTGGGATAGGCAGTTTTTTATTTCATTTTCTTCTAACTCATTCTGTTGAAAATTAATTTTTTTTCAATTTTTTTATATCCGTATGCACTCATAGATATTTACTTCATAAATATAAATCTTAGGTTATAGTTTAACACTGTTTATTTTGTTTTCTTGCCCAAATTGTTCCAGCTTTGGCCATTGGTAGCTCCAAAGGAAATTTATATTTTAGGTTATAGTTTAACACTGTTTATTTTGTTTTCTTGCCCAAATTGTTCCAGCTTTGGCCATTGGTAGCTCCTTTGGGTTATCTTCAGTGTTCCTTTGAGATGCTCCCATGTTTTTGTGTTTTGAGCACTTCTTTACTTTCTGGCACTTTAAGAAGCTCCAGGCTCATGTATTTTTCCTGCCCCAGTCCTAGAAACAACCATTTCTCCAAGGAGCCCTGATTCCTTTTATTGGAGAACGGTATTGGAAACCAAGAAGGGTCACTTTTTATAGTTTTTTTCTTCCTGTAGGTATTTTCAATCATGTATTTTATTTCTTTAAATAAAATAAGCATTTTTTTCCAATTAATCTCTGTGTGAAGTTTTAGTAAGTCTGATTCTGCAATCTGTTGTTTTAACTGGTTCGGCTCGTGGTGATTTGTTCTCCTATATGTTTGATTATTTTTTACTTTATACTGATTAGTGTACTTGAAAATTATTTTGGAGATTCACTGAAGCCTAGGGTGAAGCTGCTTTTCTCCAAAAAAAAAAAAAAAGTTTTGTATTTGCTTTTTCTTCTTGAGGCACTCCCAATCTGGAACCACTTTTAAACCAGGTACACAGGTCTAATTTCCCAGAACTACTTAGGTGATGTGAACCTGAGCTGAAAGTTCATGGTCACCACTTCACAGGGAAGGATTTTTCCTTCCCCTTTTTTTCTTGCTCTAGATATCGCCAAGCCAGTGGGGTCCCAACTTAATATGGAGAAGGGCTCTGATTACAGGCATATCTTGTTTTATTGTGTTTTGCTTTATTGCGCTCCACAGAAGTGGGTTTTTTTTGGTTAAATTTTTATATATTTATTTTTATTATGGTGACATTGGCTAAGGAAATCCAGTAAGTTTTTGCTGTACGATTCAACAGTAAGCCAAATATATATTGCATTGTGTGTTCACCTCCTGTAGTTACATTTCTTTCTGTCGCCACATATTTGACTCCTTTTACCCCGTCTACCTCCCCCCTCCCTCCTCCCCTCTGGTAATCACTAGTCTATCGTCCACGCCCATTAGTTCCGCAGATGCGTTTTTTACAAGTCGAAGGCAAGACCCTCCACCATCAAAAAGATTACAATTCACTTTATTGAGATATTTGCTGTATTGTGGTTCTCTGATACCAAACCCACATTATCTCTGAGGTATGCCTATACTTTTTCTACCTTGGGCAGGCCCTGACATTGTTCTATGTCCAAATTTCCCCATGAAGCCACTAAAATCGAAGCACAAGTATTCCTTATTAGCAAATCTCTTGGAATGAAAGTGATTCTGGGCTTTGAAACTGTTTTCTTCTATAGACTCGTGCTTTCTCTTGGCCTGGTTATTTCCTTACTTTTTCATCAGCATTTTCATGCTCTTAAGATTTAAAAAACATTATCCATATTTTAAATTGTTTTCAGGGGGATGATTGGTACAAATAATACGGCTTATTTTGTAGAAACAGCTTTTTCAATGTAGGGACTCTGTCTTTCTTCAGTTCTGGAAAATTCTCAGATGTTATCTCTCTAAATATTGCTACTTCCTGATTCTTTCTAGTTTCGCTCTCTGGAACTTTCATTAAATATGTTTGGTGCCTCTCAATCTATCCCCCTACCTCTTAAGTACATTTTCATATTTTAAATCTTTTTATGACTATGCTGCCTCTGAGTGATTTCAGAAGCCCCATATCCTAAATCACCAATTCATTTTTCGCACCCGTGCTCTTGTTTATCTCATTATGTTGGGCATTTCTCAGTTTATTCTCAGATTCATTCTCTACCGTACTCTGCCTTGTTCCATATTGCAAGGAACTACGTATCCTATGATTCCTTCTGGGTAGGTCTGGCCCAAGAGGGGTATTGGCAGATGAACTGAGGGAGAGGGAGAGGAGAAACTAGGGTATTTCTCTCCTTCCATCTCGGCTTTGGGAAATGTCTCCCTAAGTGACTGTGTCTCCTGTGCCTCCATCTCCTGCCAGATAGCTAGCTGTACCTTGCACAATTGCAGCTCCTGCTGGGGCTCTAGTTCCCATCAGATATCTCTAAATGCTGGGTTCTGACACAACCTCCTCTGTTGTCCCTTCACCCATAGGAGTGGTAGCAGCTTCCTGCTGTTTTTAATTTCTGGAATGCCTGACCATCCCCTGTGGGCTTCTCAGTTTTTCTATCACCTGTGTAAAATATTCCTTGTATTAAGTTCCCTCTGTTGAAACTATCTAGAGAGATTTTTCTTTTCCTGGCTGGACCTTGACTAATACACCATCTAAAAATAGTCTCGGTGTTTTTTTGTGTGTTTTTTTCAGTTTCTAAGATTTTCATCTGTTCCTCATTCATAGCCACCTGCTTTTGTTTGTTGATTTTAAATACATTTATTTTAAAATCCTTTCCAGATTGTTTTATTATTTCTACTTTATTTTATGCGACTCCTTATATGCTGGCTTCCTTTTGTGGCGTCGGGTTTCATAGCAGCCTTTGTAATTTTTGGTTTTTGAATGCTCATCTTCATGGGAACTTTTTTTCTCTCCCACTCGTTGTCCCTGGAAAGTGATTTTATGATTGCTTTGTGAGGACAAAATGGCTCCGGGCTTTTGCCCTACAAGCGTGTCACTGTTCCAAATCAGGAGCTCACACTAAATATGTACTTGGTGGCTGGTTGTGCAAATCTCTCTGCTTTCTTGCTCTATTGCAGGCAAGCAGTTTGTTTCTAGCTCCGCTCCCAAACAGATAGGTAGAACTTGTTTGGTCTTCAGATATAGCTGGGGGAGCATGAGCTCAGTGCATCAGTTTCTCCACTGGGAATGGAGGTGTGGTAATTCCTTATTCCTTGGTTGGAGTTGAAAGATGAGGCTTCTGGTCAAAAGGTACAAACTTCCAGTTGTAAGATAAGTAATTCCTGGGGATGTAACATACAACATGGTGGCTACAGTTAACACTATTGTGTGGTATCTTTGAAAATTGCTAAGAGAGTAGACCTCTAAAAATTCTCATCACAAGAAAAAAAACTTTTTTTTTTGTATCTATATGAGATGATGGATGTTAAATAAACTTATCGTGGTAATCACTTTATAATATATGTAAGTCAAGCAATTATGCCGTACACCTTAAACTTAGATAGTGCCGTATGTCAATTATACCTCAATAAAACTGGGAAAAATTATAATGAAAAAATGAAAACAAAACAAAAAAGAAATTTCAGATTTTACTGTCTGGGTCAGGTCCTTCCTGGTTTCTATGGGCCCACATGTTAAGATTGCATTTACTGCTATGGTTTTCCACTTCTTTGCTGGTTCATAATTTTAAAAATCATATCTCTGAGTATTTTCTGAAACACCGTGTCTATCATTTGTACATTTTGGAAACAGACTGAGGAAAGTTTAGCATATATTCACCCTGAGTCAATGCAGTTCTTAACCACAATATAGTCTAAAGTTTTGCTGCTCCAAGTGTGGTCTGTGTAGTGTTTTAAATGCAGATCTGAGGCCCACCTGAGACTTGCTGAATCCCAGAACTGCTCTTTAACAAAATCCCCAGTTGATTGTATACATATTAAAGGTTGAGGAGCACTCCTATGAAAGCCAGTTAGTTTCTGTTTAAGCAATCTGGACAAAATGAGACCCTTAGAAGCTTTCGTTTTCCTAAACTCTGCCAGTTCTTCCCTCTGCTACCACTTCCATGTTGATATAGCTTGAATTTTAGTTAGTGTGGTGTTAAAGATCGTAATTTTTATAAGCCACGATAATTTCAATTTATTACATATTTTGCTGATTTCTTTGCTCTCCATCGCTTCTTGCATCCCCTCACTTATTCCAGTCTCATTTTTCTCCTTGCTGAAGTTCTCTTGGAGCATCTAGTATGTTAACGTTTTTGAGTCCTTGTAATTTGAAAGTGTCTTTATTTTGTCCTCATTCTTTGACAACATAAACGGATATAGAGTTCAAAAAGATATTTTCCCTCAGCATTTTACTGATATTACTCAATTATCTTCTTGCATCCATAAAAAAAGGGAAACAAAAAAGAAACCTTTTTATTATGAAAAAATTTAATCTTACAGAAAAGTAGAGGGAATAATATAATGAACCCCTGTGTATCTATCACTTGACTTCAACAGTTACCAATATTTTTGCTGACAGGAGATCTCACATCAATCCCGTGCTCATTTTTTTTCGGACTTTTTTTTGTTCTGATAGTTTTTAGGTAAGTTCTCTATCTTTCTTGTTCCGAAAATTTGCCACACTGTCTAGATGTGTTGTCGCGTTTTAAAATACTGATTAGCACTCAGAGGTCTCTCTCAGTCTAAGCTTTGTGTTTGGTTTCAATTCTGGGAATTTCTTGGCTGTTATTATTTGTTGCATGTTGCTTTATCTCTCTTTGAAAATAACTTTTAGAGGAATCTTGTAACTACTGAATCTTTTCTTCATGCGTCTTTAAAATTATCTTCATTCTTTTCATCCCTTTATCTCTTTGTGCTGTGCTGTGTTCCGGGAAAGTTTCTCAATGTAACCTTTCAGCTTCCTGGTTTATCCTTGAGCTCTGTACGCTCTGCTATTCACTGATCTATTCAACAGCTACATTTTTTGGTTCCTCGGCTTTTAATATTTTAGGATTACATTCCTTCATTGTGAACTTCTCTCCTGTAGGAAAATTGTCCTGGATGCATCCTGAGTGGAGATAGTTTTCCAGTGGACTTAATTTGCAGAGGGGTTGGCCACACGGGAACATGGTGGCATGGCGGCTGCAATGTGAGCCCTGCCCTTATAGTGGTGAGGGCCACCATCTTTCTTAGGTGAGGGTCTTAGTTGTAACTGACAGAATTCAATAGCTACTTTAAACAGACATGGAATTGTGTTTGTACTTTTTATTGAGGGATGAAATAAAGTATTCAAATGGCACTAATACACTATATACCTCGATTAACTTTTACATATGTATACATTCACATAATCGCCATCCAGATCAAAATATAGATCATCTCCAACCTTCCATAAGTTCTTTGTGTCTCTTTCCGGTCAGTATTCATCCCTTCCACCCACTAGAGGAAACCATTTCCTCTGATTTCCATCACCACTGATTAGTTTTTCCTGTTTTGAACATTATATAAATGGAATTACACCATATGTACATGTCTGACTTCCTTCGCTGAGAATAATGTCTATGAAATTCATCCTTGTTGTTATGTATAGAAGTCGTTTGTCCTTTTATATTGCAGTGCAACATTCTATTAGATGACTATATCGCAATTAGTATACCCATTCTCCTGTTAATAGACATTTTTTCCAGTTTTTAATTACACCTAATAAAGCTTCTGGGAACATTTTCATTTGTGTGTTTTGGTAAACATATGCATTCATTTCTGTTAGGTTACAAACCCAGGAAAAAGATGTTGGGCCATAGACTGGGCATATGTTTAGCTTTAGTCGATACAGACAAACGATTTTTATAAAGTTGGTTGTACCAATTTACATTCTCATTAGCAATGTATGAGAATTTCAGTTGCTGCACATTCTTGCCAATATCTAGTATTGCGAGTCTTTTTATTTTTTGTTATTCTGGTAGGTGTGCAGTGGTATCTTGTGTTTTTAATTTGCATTTCTATGATGATTAATGATGTTCATCATTATGACAGATTAGATTTCCCAAAGAAAGTTTCAACATCGCTGATCTCACATGATCTTACGATGTAATGTAAATTTGACACTCTTCCCATCGAGAGGTGGAGTCTTTGTCCTCTCCCCTTGACACTGGCGGAAGTGATTACATGTGACTTCTGAGACTAGGTCATAAAAGGCATTACCCAGATTTTTTGGTATACTCTCTTAGAACCTTGAGCCTCCACATAAGCATTTCAACTAACCTGAGGCCTCCATGCTGTGAAGAACCCCAAACTAGTCCATACAATGAAACCATGTAGAGAGGCCCTGAGACTACATGAGAAGAGGAAGATTCCCAGCCAGCCCCCAGCTTTCACCGTCATTTGACTGCATTTGCCTGAGACACTCCAATTCATAACCTTCTGGCCAAAGCATTCTCCAATGCTTGATTGTTGTTTTAAGCCAGTGGTTTTCAACCGGGGGAGATTTGGTCCCCAGGGGACATTGGCAGTGTCTGGAGACGTTATTTTTGGTTGTCACAACTTGAGCGGGGTGGAGGTGCTGTTCCTGGCAGGTAGTGGGGTAGAGACTGGGGTTGCTGCTAAACATCCTACAGGACACAGGACAGGCTCCCCACAATAAAGAATCACCTGGCTTAAAATGTCAATTGTGCCAAGGTTGAGAAACCCTACTTTAAGCCACGCAATCCACTAATTTTGGGGTGATTTTTCTCATAGCAAAAGTACTAGAATGAGTACACAAGCAGAAAAGAAAATTTTTTTGGTCATAGTCAGATCTTTCTTTAAAATTTTCATCTGTCAACTTAGCGTTTTACACCAATCCCGGGAAGCAGAAACCGTCACAATCTTCACGATCTTTTGCCTTTGCTGCAGCCATTGCTGTCTTCTTAGACTCTTGCTTAGCCTTTTTTGCTTCCTTGGCAGCCCTGGTAGCTTGTTCTCGTCGGGCCTTCCTAACTTCAGGTTTCTGATCCCTTTTGGCCATTATATCAGCAAGAGACGCACCACTGACAGCCCTCAGGGATTTGACTGCACTGCAGATTCTTTTCTTTCAAATTTCTTCTCTTTTTGCATTTTCTTCTATAGAGAACAGTCCAGTTTAACCGTCAAGGGTTCCTCTTAGAAAGGAATGTCAACTCGCATTTTACATTTAGAAACTGGAAAATCTTCCCATCAGTCCTGGCGTAGCGCCTCCCACATCCTGGGTAGATCTTGTACCCACTGAAACTGCACGGCTTGAACTTCACAGCTGCAGCTCAGAAGGGGAACTTATTAAAGACAATTAGCTAGTTCACAGATCTCTGAGAGAGCCAGAGTGTTGGGCTGAAAGGTTACTCAGCTAGGAGTAGTGGTCAAACTACACCTCCAGGTAAAGACGACTGGACCTAGACCCACGGCTTGTACATTTGATGCTGAGGACTGGGCAGCAGAACCTCTGAATGTTGGAAGCTGATGCCACCCTCACCAGAAAGTGGATTCCACGTGTCTCCTGTTTCTTCACATTACTCATTTTTGAATCAAAGCCATACATTGGTGTGTCTGATGGATGAACCCTAGGTCATGGGTTAACCTATCTGATAAAGCCGCAACCTTGACAAAATTCCTTGACAATATATTTTAAGCTTGTTGTAGACGTGATTTATGATGCAGGCAGAATAGCACTTGTAATAATGGTACCACAGCTTATCGATTCTTTTGTTAACACATTTGGATTATTTCTAGATTGTCTTTCAACCTACTTTAAATAATACTGTGATGTTTTCAGACTTTTTGGGCTAGAAAGTTTACCTAAGTGATTTCTTTTAATCCCAAAGAAATAACTAATCCCCTTCAAACCCCAGCTTATCATACAAAGGTACTTATTGCTTTATTATTTATAACTACCGAAAACTGGAAATAGCTCAAGCTTCTAAAACCATGGAACAATGGTTTGTGGTATGACAAAAACTTCTAAGATTTCACAGGATGTATTAATTTTAAATATTAAGTCACATTGTCTCTGTTTACGCTCAGTGAGACCATGTGTTCAATTTACCTTGATAAATGTGGTCACTGTGACTACGTAATTTTATTATAATGGAATTTTACAGTAAAAATAATGACTATATGTTCTACTGGGCTAATACATGGAAAGTGGGCACAAAATGTTTTACGAAAAAAATTAAGTCTTAATATAGTCATTATAGTCATGTAAAATTAGTGTTCACATAATGTGAAGGGTCAGAAGAAGGTTGTTTTTTGTTTGGGGTTTGTAAAGTTTAAATATAGAAAAATAAAAGGAAATTTCCCAGTGTTTATATTAACCTCCCAGCATTTGAGGAGCTTGCCCAATAGGTGGCAGTCCTGGATAAGAGCAGATAGAAACTTTTCCAGGGTGCCTCCAAACAGTGTTTCTTAAACTTCGGTGTACACAGAATGACCTGGTTAAAACACAGCTTGCCGGGCCCTTCCCTCAGAGGCTCTGATGTAGTAGGTCTCAGATGGGGACCGAGAATTTGCATTTCTAACAATTTCGCAGGTGAAACTGATGCTGCTGTTTTGGGAACCACATTTGGGAATCCCTTCGCATACAAGGAGGCCCTTGGAATGTAGAAGAGTTAGAATGGGCCTTCTTCTCTCTTTCCTCACAGCATTCCTCTGGCCCGCCTCACTGACACGTTCAAACCAAGGCAGTTGAGGAGCAGGGCAGCCACTCAGAGGTGAGCTGTGGGGAGGCCTGCTTGACCTTTTACATCCTGTCCTCCATTCAAAGGGAGAAAATAGGCAAGAAAAAGTAGGTGCTCTTCATCTGTTGCTTTCTGGAGGCACTGGCAGGCCTCACAATGGGGTCCGACAATGGCCAACGTGACGAATTACTGGTATCCCCGGTTCCTATCTGATGCACAGGAGGGGGTACCTCCTGTACCAGAGCAGGCATTTTGGGGTCCTTTGCACTCTCCTCTCCCATCCCTTCTGTAAACCCTGATCTTACTGTGAACCTAAGCCTTTTGGGTTAGCTCACTCTAGGCTTTGTGTGTCTGGTGCTTTAACTACTGAATAAAGTGCTCGCCCTCAATTCATAGAAATTCAAGCACAATTTGGCACCGTTTTTTTTAAAAATTTTCTTCTTAAACTCCCAACCTCTCCTCCCACTATCTTTACTCTCTCAGCTGAGCTTGACCTTGCTTCCTACCTCACTAAGAAATTGGAAAGAATTAGAACAGAACTTTCACAAGTTCCCAGGACCACCGCTACCCTCCCTGCTGCATCTGGACCCATATGGTCTTCTTCCTCTCCGATAAGGCGAATGGCTTATTTATGCTCCTCGCCAAGAACAGTCCCTCCACCTGTGCACCAGAGTCCATCCCCTCTCAAGACCATGGCTGTGGCAATCTTCCTCTCTCTATCGAATCACCAATTTTCTCCTATTTATTGAACCATCTCATCCCCATACATATGTACTGTTATTTCTTCTATATTAAATAAGAGATCTGCTTTTGTTCACCATCTGCAAGTTCTCTGCTTCTATTCTCCCATGAGCCCACCCAATCAGGTTTTGTCCCCATCTCTCTCCCAAAACTGCCCTAGTCACAAATGACCCCACATTGCTAAGTCCAGTGATCACTTCTCAGTCCTCTGGAGCAGCATTTGACATGTTGGTCTCTTTCTCACTGAGACACTTTCTTCCTTGGCTCACACAATACTCACTCACCTCTTTGTCTTATCTTTTAAAGCGCTCTTTCTCATCCTGTTTGCTGGTTTCTCCGCATCTTCCCAACTTCCAAGTGTTGAAGTGCCTACTATTCAATCCTTAGACCTCTTCTGTTTCTATCAACAGGTGATCTCATTTAATGTCTTAGGGCTTTAAATACCATCGATGTGCTGAAAACGCTCCGGTTTATATCTACAGCCTGGATCTTGCTCCCAAACTCCAACTGTACATCCAACTGCCTGCTTGACATTTCCACTTAGAATATGTGTTAGCAGCCTTCCTTATCGGTCTCAGATAGAGTCTTTGATATATACTGACCCCACTCCTGCAAACTTCACCATCTCAGTTAATGGCAGCTCCACTAGTTCAAGCCAAAAACCTCAGTGTCATCCTTGATTCCTTTCTTTCTCTCACAACCCATATCCAGTCTGTCAACACGTCTACAGAATTCAACTACTCTTCCTTGACCCTTTTCCCTGCCCCTGACTGCTGCCATGTTGATCCAGGCCCCATCATCTCTCACCTGGATTATTGAAATAGCCTCCTAACTGGTCTCTTCGCTTC
Source organism: Pteropus vampyrus (assembly GCF_000151845.1). Lineage (NCBI taxonomy): Eukaryota > Metazoa > Chordata > Mammalia > Chiroptera > Pteropodidae > Pteropus > Pteropus vampyrus. The sequence continues at coordinate 2,174,765 of NW_011889120.1, forward strand.
TGTTCCTGTAGTCCATTCTCAACACAGCAGCCAGTAATCTTGTTAAGACCTATATTAGATCATGCCATTCCCTTGTTCGAACGCCCCCTCCATTTTATTCAGAATAAGACTCAAGTCCCTATGAAGACTTGTAAGGTGCCACACACTCTGCCCGCTAGAGTTCTGACCCCTTCTCCATTACTCTCCCCCTTGCTCACTCAGCTCCAGCAGTGTTCCTGGCACACTCCCATTTCAGGGCCTTTGTGCTTCTCACTCTACCCGGATTTCTCATTTCCAGATACTTATTTTCATGGCTCACTCTTTCACCTTCTGAACATTTTTTTCTTAAAAGTCCTCTTCTTAGAAGACTTTGAGCAAAGCAGATTACCCTCCATAATGTGTGTACGTTCACAAACTGGCCCCTGTACGCGGAGGGCAAAGATAAGCTGAAGAAAGACGGAGGCCGCTCCAGATCGGTGGGCGGCAGGTTTAATAAGCAAGAGAACTTACATATGAGGCTTGTCTCAGATGCCATAGACAAGTAGATCTCTAAACCTGCCTGTCAGAATCTTATAAGTTTATATAGAGGCCTTAATGGGGTTCAGTCACTTATGCAGCCCAGATGGTTTCGACAACACATTATTCTCTTGAGGCTGCATCCTTGGAAAAGGTTCCTAGTGTGGGAACGGCGGACAGAACATACATTCCAAGGACAGGAGAGGGGGTGAGGAGCCTCTGATTGCCCTGGTCCTGACTGAGGGTCAACTGGCAGTCCCGTCCTCTTAATAGCATCCTCTAACAGGTTGGGCTTCATTCAATCAATGGAGAAAAAGACTGAGGTTGATTCTCCTTAGGAAGAAGGCATTCTGCCCCCAGACTGCCTCTGGACTTAACACTGCTGCATCGACTCTTCCCCGGGTCTCCAGCCCGCTGGCCTGCGGGGCAGGTTTCAGACTTGCCAGCCCGCACGATCATGTGAGTCAATTCCTTACGATCTCTCTGTCTCTCTTCTCTCTCTGTCTCTCTCTCTGTCTCTGTCTCTGTCTCTGTCTCTGTCTCTCTCTCTCTCTCTCTCTCTCTCTCTCTCTCTCTCTCTCATTTTTTCTCTCTCCATCCTGTTGGTTCTCTTTTTCTGGAGAACCGTGACTAATACAGATTTTGGTTCCCTGGCTAACTTATCTAGGATTTCCACATCCATTCCCTGACATTTCGTGCCCCCTTTCCTGCTTTATTTTTTTCTTCTTAGCACATATTACTACCTAAAAATGCTACCTATTTTACTCATTTATCTTATCTATTGTCTGTAAATGACCTGGATGTAAATTATTAGGAAATGTCTCCATTTGGGGATTCTGGAGGATTAAGGGTATATAATGAAAATAGCAGTTATATTTTATCATATGTCTATCACATAGTCTGTGCTAAATCAGTACATGTTTTCCATCTGCAGTTAGGAATCTGCATATGGAGGTAGACTTAAGTTATATGTGGATTTTTGACCGTGTGGGTGGTTGGCACCTCTAACCCCCACATTGTTCGAGGGTTACCTGGATTTGATAAATGAATGAATAAGTGAATAAATCAATGTACGAATGATTGAATAAGTGGATGACTGCTAGTGAAGTGACCCCCTGAAATGACACCCACCCAAGCCTATAAAGCTTTTGACGATTTGGGGGCATGAGAAATTCCCAGTACTGTTGCTGCGCTGGAATGATTTGCTGCCATTGGGTGAAGCATGACACAATCTGTCGTGACTCTAATAGCTCAATTAAATTGCAGAATATTCACTTTCTAAAGGCTCATCCTGAAGAGGGAGAGAAATGTTCCCAGAAAAACAGTTAAAACTTCATTTTCTCTTCTTGGGGCATGATTTTAGAATCTGCTTTTTATCTACTTCCAGCTGAGGGGAATGAGAATAGCCCATGGTGCCAGTGGACTGGACATGCCATCTGGGCAGGCCGGGCGTAACCCTAAACTTGTACTGTTAAAGGGCTGCACTTATCTGTGAGCCAGGCACGGTTCTAAGCACAGTGGGGATTTTAACTCAATCGCCATAACAACTCTAAGTGATAAGAACTGATATCCTCACCATCCCCAATTCACAGGCAGGAAGTGGGAGTCTAACAGCCTGCCTGAGGTCACACAGCTGATACTGATAGAGAGGACTGAATCTATCCCCAGGGCCCCCCGCTCTTAACTCTACAGGAAGAAGGTATCATTGGCCTTATCTCTGGCTGAGGAAATAGGTTTGTCAGGGTGGGCAGAGGTGCGGAGGATCTTGATTTATTTTTCTTAGCACAGGAGTTGACTTAGAGAGTAGTAAATTTGCCAACCAGGTGATTAACAAATATTTGCCGAGCACGCACTATGTATTCGAGAGAAAATACTAAGCGTTCATTCAAAGAGGTTTACTGGCTCCTTGTATGTATTAGACCCCGCTGAGAATCAAAAGTGGGTGAAACAAGGCCCCTGACCTCAAGGAGCTTCCACTCTAGTTAGGAAGACAGAATCTACAGCAATGACTCAGATAATTAATGGTGCGAGACAGCAGTAATGTTGGAGACATCCCAACAAAGCATAGCATCCACTTTTCTGTGACATGGTGAATTGAGAAGTGATGGTGTGGCAGGTGGAGGTGGCAGGATTTGGTCAGGTGCACTCGATCTTGCAGGAGGCACTGCGTGCAGTGCAGCCGTGGGCCTGGCCCCGCCTTAGTTGTTAGCAGCTGGGGAGCCCAGCTGCGTTGAAGACGGTTTTCTTTGAGCAAGTACTCTGATCTAAAGCAAGAAAAGCAGCCAGGGCCACGCTGGCATTATTCAGAAATAGGGCCCTGGACTACGATCATTTTTTCTAGGCCAGAGCCAGGGAAAATTCCAAAGTTTTGGCAGCCTATGTATCTCCCTTTTTCTGAGAGTCATCATGGTGTAATAGGAGGCCCACTGGACTAAATAAGGGTCGAAATAGCTGACTGTAGCCAGAGCTTCAGTACTTATTAATTATGTAATATTGGGCAATTCATTTGGCCTCACTAAGTCTCAATTTCTTCATTCGACAAATGGAGAGAATGTCAACCAGCTACCTTCTTACAGGACTTTTGTGAGGACCATATGAGATGATGCTTGTGAAATCACGTCAGAAATTCCAGGTTCTGCACAGCTTCTAGGGCTTGTCGTTTTCATTGTCACCAGTATGAACTTCACAAATGTCAAGGTATAAGAATGTCATATCTCTTTTAGTTTTCCAAGTCCAGTTAAGATGAATCAGGACCACATGAGCCAGGAAATCCAACATTAACCTCTTGGGCGCCTCCACTCCCCTCCAGGTGGTCTGAGAACATCGTGAGCCTCATACAACCCAAACAGAAGATCCCAGCTGGCTGTTACCTGGTGCTGGCATTGCTGCTGTGGTACTTGCTGCCTCCTGGTGTCACGAAGTACACCAGTCCTCTGTGGCTGCTGCCCAATGCTGTCAGCCTCACTGTTGTGATGTTCCCTGGGCCCAGCTCCTATCCTGGGCCAGTGTGTTGCACCCCCTTAGTGATTTGCTCAACCCCAGGTGCTTGGCTCATGGCGCACAGGCTTCCACAGGTCACAGTTCTTAGTGTCTGGTCCCATCAGCTACACAAGTTGGTCCCCTCCAGTTCCCTGATGCCCTAGAAGTGCTGGGCCCAGGCTGGTCCAGGTGTCTATGCTTTGTGAAAGTCACAACTATTGCCCCTTTTCCGGTCCTGGGGATCTCAATGGCACCAGAAGTCTTCTCTTATATCCCCAAAGACAAGAGAGAGGCCACACCCTCTCTCAAGACTTTTAAATTGTCTTCTGACCTACTCCCGCCCCATCAGGCAGTTTAATCTCCTTTGACTCTTAAACACAAAGTACTGACTACCCCATTATCTGGACACCAACACTTAGTTTCCACCAACAAGATTTAGCCTTTCAAAACACATTACGCTTATTTACACCACATACTCCCTTCCCTCATTTTGAGAATCATCTTCCCTAAGGTGGCTAAGGTATTTCAATGGTTTTTAGTATGTTCACAGGTATGTACAACCATCACCACAGTGAATTTTAGAACATTTGAATTATCTCAGAAAGAAACTCTGTATCCTCCAGCTATCATGGCCTCCCCCAATCCTTTCCAGCCTTAAGCGACTTTCTGTCTGTACATTTGCCTATTCTGGACATTTCAGGTAAATGGAATCATACAATATGTGGTACTTTGGGACTGGTTTCTTTCACTTAGCATAATGTTTTCAAGGTTTATCCACATTTTAGCATGTGTCATGACTTCATTCCTTTTTAGGACCAAATAATATTTCATTGGATGGCTATGCCACAGTCATCTGTTGATGACTCTATATCTATTCATCCGTTGATGTATATTTGGATTATTTTCACCTTCTGCTTCATCTGAATAGTGCTGCTATGAACATTCGTGTATAACTTATTGAGTAGATTATGTTTTCATCACATGGCATACATTTTAACCCTTTAAATGAAGAGCTTTCTAAAATGCACTCTGCCCAACCCTGTGTTTCACAAACAGACTGGGAAGTCATTTGCTGTTTGTTTCATGGCTTGAAGACTTCACTCTATGACAGTGGATGTTCTTGCTCTCCCTTTGCTGGCAGGCTCAGGGTGATTATCTCACAATTCTGGATCTATATCTCTTTTGCAGTCCTCTTCCAGCTAACTTCCTGTTATTTTCTGTGAAACCGGATAACAAGATTTATCAGAATTGTATATAAAGAAAGCATTGATAAGTATTTAGCTCAATAAATCTTTGTTAAATAAATGAATGAATAAATGAATAGTATGTTAGGTGCTCTCTCAGGTGCTTCTTTCATGGACCATAGTACGTGAGTGACGTGACGGTGATTTCAGTGGCTCTGAGGCCCCTTTTGCTTCTGCCAGGGACAGTTGTGTTCCAGGGAGTTGAGGTTGCCAGGAGAGCAGTTTTCAGAAAAGCACAGCATTGCAGTATCCATTGGTTTTCAAAAGGAAGAATTGTAACAAAAAATTAAAGAGGCAATTTTGGACTTCGGCAGTTTTGAATCGGAGACCAGGATTCTGTAGATCAGCCAAGAGCTATTAGTGACCTTGGGAAGTCGACCACCTCTCTGGGCCTCTGTTTTCTGGTTTTTAGAAAGGTAAGATCGGATTGACGGTTCTTAACTATTTTTCAGTTTGCAAGCTTCTTTGAAATTCTGAAAAGAAATGCATTCTCTCTCCTTAGAAATGCATATCTACACAAAAATCTGTGTGTGGTTTTCATGGTCTGTCTGGAAGCCATCCCCAGACCTCAAATTAAGACCCTAATATCATGTCCCAGATGGTCCTATGGTCGCTTCCAATTTTGAGTGATGGAAATTTCATAAATTATAATGTCTGATTTAGGGAAAATTTGAAGGGTGTACAGTTGTTCCCAGAACCCTTAACTTGTATGATTTCTGGAAACTATTCAGAAACCTGGTCCTAAATATGATGTTCTAAGTTTAAAATGTGATTATTTTTCCTACTGTGAACCCAGTTACAATCATTTGTTCTTTGAGATAATTTTTATATAATAAAAAAGAATGTACAGCATATTTTTAAATGATAATTCTATTAAAAAACTAGTTTACCTATTGTTCCTAAAACCCCAAATGATTAGTTTACTTTTAAGGGGGTATGTTTCAGAACGGAGACAACTGAGTGACTGTGAAGGTGATTAAGTGGGCCTCAATCCTAAAGGCTTCTCTGTTCTTCGCCCATTTCTCTCAAACCCCGTCATCATCCCTCCAATTGTCCCCAACACTCCAAACTCGACCTTAACCTACTATGAGCACCTTTCCAGGTTCACAGATTTATCCTGCCCAAGATTTTATGGTGCCCCTACCCATGGGCACCCAGATGTGGCCTCACTGGTTCGGCAAACCAGTTGGTTTGATTAAACCAATCAAGTTTGACCAAAGGCATTTAGGCGGCCTTGATTTCAACTCATGTGACATGACATCTTCAGATCTGGGGTCAGAACTCCTTGAAAACTAGAGAGATTCATATCCAAGAGTTTGCAGGAGAATCTGACTTATTTAAAGGCAGAGGGGGGAAAAAGACAATAGATAAAACTAGCACTTACACTTCCAAGCGCCAATCAACGAATGGAAGCCGTGGCTCTTCTCTTTGGACCATGTGAGTGAAGACAAGAAAACAAAGTAACTGCAGAGAAGTAAGTGTCTGTGACTGGAGCAATTCCTCAGTAATAGGCATTAATCAGAAAAACATTAGACTGGAATAATGTGGAATTCAATAGAAAGGTACATTACACCCATTGGGAGTCAGATGACTTCATCACAGCTAATGTTATTACAATGAATATAAAAGGAATTAATGATTCACCATTTAGTTACTTTCCTCCCTTCCCCCAACACCTTTTCTTTGGCTTTAACAAACTGGTCTGGAGCCAACTGCGACATCAGTTTAGTAATGACTTTAAGCACCATTTACGCTGTTATCATGGCAATTTAAATTGTCACTTTCTATTAAAAGGTCTACCTCAGAATGGTTTTAAGTGAAAGCGTTCCACACTGACAGTGCAATTAAACAAGAAAAAAAACCTTTTCTTGGGATGTCAGTGCAAACACATTTTAAATAGTGGTTCAGCAGCGCCTTGCTAATTTAAACTACAGTATTGCTTTCTATTAAAGAATAGAAACTGATTTAGACTTTCCCTCCGCTCTCCCTGTACGGTGTGACAGTTTGAATTGGCACCATGTCCCAGTCAAAACCCCGATGTGCCAATGGGGTCCCTGAACCTAAAGCGTACCCCTCCCAAGGCAGTCAGGCATTAAACAGAAATAATTTCCCTTGTGATGGGGAAGTATCACCTTTCACAGCATTGGCTTTTTAAATTGCCCTTTTCTGATCCAGTGTGCTTTTGTCAAACTGTGGTCCACTTGCTCATCAGGGAGAGAATTGTGAGTTACAGAGCAGCGTTGGTGGGGTGGGGGAGTGGCTGAGGACTGCTTTATCAAGACGACAGCTTCCTAATTCAAAAATGGACGATCGACTCTAGAGAAAATTTAGTGTGGAAGATAATTCTGAGGACAGGCGTATGAGTCTTTTTCTCTCTTTCAGGTTTCTGAGTTTAGGTCTTGAGGTGGTTTATGCACTTCCCTAACCTCTTCTGCCATTCAGCTGAGGTAAGACCCTTCAAGCACTTTTGTCTTTGAATACATTTTAACACGTGAACGATAATGGAGCACAAATGTTGAATATGCCAGTACAAAATAACACATTTTCTCTACTTCATCTGTCTTCTAGACTCCTATAGCCCCAACAGTCCATAATTCCCAGGCATTTGGCTTAGATAGATTCCAATTATCAGAGAGAATAACACGATTACATTCTTAGGTGCAGGTGCCTTAAATTAGAAGTTGAAGAATATTTGAACAGCGCGAATGGCTGGCATTTTATTTTAATGGTTTTGAAGCGTTTCCAGCCTCTCTGAGAGTACCTTATATCACGGGCAATAGTCTTGTTCTGCAGCACATTAGCCTTACCAGAGGTAAACGAGGCATAACATTTAAGTTACTTCTGTTAAGTTCTCAATCGATATAGTTATTGCTCTGAAGGACACCGAGATAGCATCTTGAGAAAAGTGTCCTGATGATGGCTATAGAGATGCAATTTTTTATGTCTATACAATTACATTTCTAACTTTACCACATTCTACACTTGACTGCCATAAAAAAAGAAGATCGATGTAAAGCCAGTCCTTATGAGAATAATACATAAGCTCCTGGAATCGAAACTCGTTTTTATTTTACAAATTAGGCAAACTTTCTCTCAGTTCCATTTTCTTCCCGTTAACATAACAGACATTTACATTGAACCCTGGGACAGCTGGAAACAGAAGAAATGGCCTATTGATTTGGGGGCTGACGGGGAGAGCAGAAAAGTCACTTAAAAAGAAGTGTTACTTTTCCAAAGGTGGAGGAGAATGGAAGAAGAGAGACCCCAAGAAACTTTCTTTGGAAAGCTACACAGAGAGAAAGAGGCAAAATCATTAAAGACCCAGTGAGGGACCTAAAGATGTGTGTGCACATAAGGAATCAGGGGCCATTTTGGAGGCAGTTGGAGTTAAATCTTAGTCGCACTAGTTCTTTCTACTTCACTCACCACTCACGTTGCTGTCAACCTGATTCGAAGGCCCTTAAGAGCAGGTTCTGCGTCTTATTCCTCTTTGTAACTCAACCCCTAGCCCTAGGCCAGGAATGTGGCAGTATGCAGGGTCAAAATATCAACTCTCAGTTGCCTTCTCTATGTAAAAATGAAATTCTGCTCCTCCTTTGTGGAAGATGAAATGGAGTTGAAATATTTAGATATGAAAAATAAGTTTCAGAAATAACATTCTGAAAAGAATAGAAGACATATCTCAAATTTCGTATCATTTTGTGACATCGCAAGGATAATCCCACGGAAATTTTTACAACGGGACTTGAATGGCTTGCCAAAGTTAACCCGTGAAGAGAACGCTTATGTGCAAATTTAGGTTTGAGAAAAGAAGGGAAGCGAAAACAGCGTAGTTAGTCCTGCCAATGATGACAGAGGGCTAAAAACTGAGCTAAGTCAAGATACAGGGTGATATCCTTACTGTAGATCAAGGAACACATTCCATTCCTAATTAGGAAGACTTCCAGATGCTGAGCAAAGAGCATGGAATTAGATGACAGTGGATGTCAGTTGTCACCAATCCCCTTGGTCAGCTAGCTAAGTCTCCTCCTCCTTCCATGAAGAGTGTTGGAGAGAGGGCCTGAAAGTTTTATTTTCTTCCTGACACATGATTCCTTTAAGCTTTCCAGCAGCACTTATAGGATGACATGCATAGATTTTTTTCAAGACTCTGGTAATGTAGTTTATTGAAGGTTAGAGGCCTAAACGTATTTAAAACAGCAGTTTCATCCGCTCGTTTTCTTTGCACGACTATCACCACAGCCAATTTCGGAACACTTTTGTTCCCCTCCCAAAAGGAACTCTGTATCCTTTGGCAGTCACTCCCCAGTCCTCCCTCCTTTATCCCTTAGGAATCACTAATCTATTTTCCATCTCTATAGAGTTGCCCATTTGGACATTTTATATAAATGGAATGATACGGTGTGTGACCTTTTACGTCTGGCTTCTTTCACTTAGCATAATGTTTTCGAGGTTCATCCATGTCGTAGCATGGACTGCATTCCTTTTTGTTGCTGAACAATATTCTATTATATGGATATACCACATTTTATTTATCCGTTCATCATTTGATGAATGTTATAAGTTGAATTGTGTCCCCGCCCCAAATGACATGTTGAAGTTCTAACCCCCAGTACCTCGGAATGTTACCTTATTTGAAAATAGGGTCATGGTAGATGTAATTAGTTAAGATGACGTCACATCGGAGAAGGGCGGGCCCTTAATGCGATATGACTAGTGTCCTTATAAGAAGAGGAAAAGAGACACAGACGCACAAGGAGAACACTGTGCGATGACAGAGTAGCAGAGATCGGAGGTGATGCAGCTGAAAGCCAGGAACACCAAGGCTTGCCAGCCACCACCAGAGGTTGGAAGAGGAAAGGAATGATATTCCCCTAGAGCCTTAAGAGGG
>NW_011889120.1:2184423-2192519 GCF_000151845.1 Pteropus vampyrus
AAGGCCCTTAAGAGCAGGTTCTGCGTCTTATTCCTCTTTGTAACTCAACCCCTAGCCCTAGGCCAGGAATGTGGCAGTATGCAGGGTCAAAATATCAACTCTCAGTTGCCTTCTCTATGTAAAAATGAAATTCTACTCCTCCTTTGTGGAAGATGAAATGGAGTTGAAATATTTAGATATGAAAAATAAGTTTCAGAAATAACATTCTGAAAAGAATAGAAGACATATCTCAAATTTCGTATCATTTTGTGACATCGCAAGGATAATCCCACGGAAATTTTTACAACGGGACTTGAATGGCTTGCCAAAGTTAACCCGTGAAGAGAACGCTTATGTGCAAATTTAGGTTTGAGAAAAGAAGGGAAGAGAAAACAGCGTAGTTAGTCCTGCCAATGATGACAGAGGGCTAAAAACTGAGCTAAGTCAAGATACAGGGTGATATCCTTACTGTAGATCAAGGAACACATTCCATTCCTAATTAGGAAGACTTCCAGATGCTGAGCAAAGAGCATGGAATTAGATGACAGTGGATGTCAGTTGTCACCAATCCCCTTGGTCAGCTAGCTAAGTCTCCTCCTCCTTCCATGAAGAGTGTTGGAGAGAGGGCCTGAAAGTTTTATTTTCTTCCTGACACATGATTCCTTTAAGCTTTCCAGCAGCACTTATAGGATGACATGCATAGATTTTTTTCAAGACTCTGGTAATGTAGTTTATTGAAGGTTAGAGGCCTAAACGTATTTAAAACAGCAGTTTCATCCGCTCGTTTTCTTTGCACGACTATCACCACAGCCAATTTCGGAACACTTTTGTTCCCCTCCCAAAAGGAACTCTGTATCCTTTGGCAGTCACTCCCCAGTCCTCCCTCCTTTATCCCTTAGGAATCACTAATCTATTTTCCATCTCTATAGAGTTGCCCATTTGGACATTTTATATAAATGGAATGATACGGTGTGTGACCTTTTACGTCTGGCTTCTTTCACTTAGCATAATGTTTTCGAGGTTCATCCATGTCGTAGCATGGACTGCATTCCTTTTTGTTGCTGAACAATATTCTATTATATGGATATACCACATTTTATTTATCCATTCATCATTTGATGAATGTTATAAGTTGAATTGTGTCCCCGCCCCAAATGACATGTTGAAGTTCTAACCCCCAGTACCTCGGAATGTTACCTTATTTGAAAATAGGGTCATGGTAGATGTAATTAGTTAAGATGACGTCACATCGGAGAAGGGCGGGCCCTTAATGCGATATGACTAGTGTCCTTATAAGAAGAGGAAAAGAGACACAGACGCACAAGGAGAACACTGTGCGATGACAGAGTAGCAGAGATCGGAGGTGATGCAGCTGAAAGCCAGGAACACCAAGGCTTGCCAGCCACCACCAGAGGTTGGAAGAGGAAAGGAATGATATTCCCCTAGAGCCTTAAGAGGGGGCATGGCCCAGCCGACACCTTCATTTCAGACTTCTAGCTTCCATAACTGTAAGAGAATAAATGCCTGTGTTTTAAGCCATACCGATTGTGGTACTTTGTTACAGCATCCCTAGGAGACCAATGTGATGAGTGGGCTGCTTACACTTGAGATTCGTTTTAATGTTGTGTATGTAGTATATACAAAATAAAGCTTTTAGCCCACTTGAGCTTATCGTCTCAGTTAATCCACACAAGAAACTTGTGAGGCTGGTTTAAACTTTCCTATTTTTTTCAATACAGAAACTGAGGCTCAGAGAAGATCGTAGCGGCTAAGTCAGGATTTAAACCCAGGTCTTCTGATTCCAGATTCAGCACTCAATACACCAGAATGCTGAGTAAATAATTTACAGCAGGAGATAAGAAAGATATCATAGCAATGACAAGAACTGACATTTACTGAATATATACTAAGAGCCAGGCACTGTGCTAAACACTTTTCTCACATGTGGCAGACACTACTAGTTGCCTACGCGATAGGGTCTTCCTTACTAAGAGAAACCTAAGTTGTCCAGGTTGCAACGATACCAGCTGAAAATTACATTTCTCAGCCTTTACTGCAAGCAAGGGTGATCGAGTGCCATAGTTCTAAGCAATAATATTTATGGAGAATTCACTATGGACCTCCAGTGGGGCAGGGACGGTTAGCTGTGCCCCCAAAGATTCATGCTTCCCTTCCACAGCATAGACACATTTCTGGGAGGGATTGTCCATTCAGGAACCATATATTTTTTGGCTCCCCTTACATCTATGTGGACTGAAGTGTGACTGAAGTCTGGCCAATAAAATGTGAACAAAAATATAGTACCTCGATTCTAGTCCTGATCCATAAACCTTCCTACACAATTCCCTATGGTCTCTCTTCTATTGTCTGTTGGTGAAACATTCATACCTAGTAGGACCCTGCAAGCCGCATACGCTAAATTGGTCCTTGTATGCCTACCTGGAGCAGAGCTGCATCCTATCCTCTCTCTTTAACCCCCATCCTCTGCTATCGGTTGACCTTGGCAATAGTGAGAAATAAACTCCTATTGGGCTAATCTAGTGATGAGTGGGCTTATTTGTTACAGAACATAGCATGCCCTGACTTAAAGTTTTGAACTGCCCTGTGAAAGGTTTTGCTCTCTTGATCGAATCACTACCTCTTCCTCTTTTTCGCTGTTTGGAATATGGGCATGGTGAGGCTGAGGCAGCAGCAGCCATCTTGAGATTACGAAAGAAAGAGTACGGGAACTACAAAGACTTCGGCTCTGAAATCCTTGAGCCCCTTAATCAAGGCCAGTGACTTCCTACCTTTGGGCTTCTTGGTGAGTGAGAAAAACTGATCTTCTGCTCCGCTGAAGCTACTATTTAGTCAAGGATTCTGTTGTTTGCAGTCCAGTGCAATCCCTGACTGATACAATCCATTATTTCAAGTAAACCTTGCAAATCTCTTCAGAGGCAAGTGCCATTACTATTCTTATTTTAAGATAAGAAATTAAGTATTTTGTTGAACATCACATAGCTAGTAAAGACACAGAAACTAGGGTTCGAATCATTAAGCCACAAAGCCAGACTATTAACCAATATACCATATGACCTTTAAAGAAGACTTTTTTTTTTCTAAATATATCTGTTGTTCTATCTTGCATGACATTGTTACATAAAAACTTAAAGTCCTACACCCAGATTCAACCAGTTATGTTGAATTCAGTTATGTTGATGAGTCTCTTTCTATAGATTCGAGCATCAGTATTGGAAGGTAATGCTTCATAAAAGTGAGCATTAAGATGGAGAAACAGGCTGCTTTGTCAATGTAACATTTAATCAGAAATACATCATCATTAGAACTTGCCATACTAGCAATAAAGTAAGATTGATCACATAACAAAAGAATCTCTTGGTAGTTGAGTCATTTGGTTTGAAAAAATGACTCAAAGGCAACAACTTAAAATAATCCAATAAGATTTCATGTTTCATATGTACTATTCTTTCCTTAATCCAATTCTCCTCTTAGAAATAAAATTGTCATGCTTTGATGCTTAAAATATACTTATTGTTTCCTTGATCTAATTCTCCTCTTTGTGTGGCATAAAAGTACTTCTCTTCTTCCCTTCTTTCTCTCCCATACTGTGCTGGTTCAATGCCTGGAAGCCTGCAGGAATTGAAAAATCAGCCCAAAGCCTGGATCCTTCAGAGGGGAACTAATTGGAAGGAGCAAGTAGAAAAGACAGACGGGAGTGAGTGAGGATTAGCATGCCCTAGAAGATAACTCGAATTCTCAGGCGGATATATTTTGAGGTGTAGCCAAAAAGTCAGTGATTCTGCTGGTCACCAGGAATTGTCCCACTAAACTCCCTCACCCTCGCCCCCATCTTTCAGGGTGATACACTGTGGAGGAAGTATTTGTAGCTATTTCTATCTTGTTGGTTACAGATAATTGGGGTCGAGCACCTACCCAAGGTTAGGAAATTTGGAGGTTTACTTCTGTGAGACTCTAGCTCCATCTGGGGTCTAAAACAGCAGAGATGTAAAAGGTCAGAACCTGTGAGTGACAGTTATAAAAAAAAAAAAGGCTGATCAGCAGAGAAAGAAGAAAGAAATCTGTGCAGAGAAAAGCAGGAGAAAGAGAGCTATGTCCAGCTTTCTGACAATTTGAGTTTCCTGATTTTAGTCCTTTTCTTAGTCTCCAGTGCTTAGGTTCCATAAGGCAGGCCAGAAACCTTATAATGGATTCTTGTTTTGGTTAAGTTAGCTTAAGCTGGTTTCTTTTCTCATCCCCAGAGCCCTGATTGATGCATATCATGAGAATGGCTTGAGTGAAAAATGTGTCAATGATAGCTAATGGCCATAGTGGACACATTAAGTAGAAGATGCCATTCCTTTTTTCAAAAGCTGCAATCAACCCTCAATCATGCAGTGATGTATTGCCTCAGCTATGTATTATCTAGTCCATTCGTCTTCCTCCTAACCCCAGTCATTCATTCAATGATTCCACAAATATTTGGTGTGTTCCTACTATATGCCAGGTATGCTACTAGGGACTGGGGACATAACTGTGAATAAGAGAAAGCCCTTTTCTTCACGGAGCTTCAATTCAGTCAGGGGAGACAGAAGACAGACCAATAAACAGATAAATTAAATAATTGCTACAAAGGAAAGAAATAAGATGCTATGACAGAGATAAAATCGTCCAGGAAGGCCTTTTTGAAGAATACTCAAATGGAGACTATCAGGATAAGGGAGCCAGCCAGGCAAGATACCAGAAAGAGGCCCCAAGCAGGGCAGAACCTGTCTTGCTCCAGTAATGGGCACAAACCAGTGTGACTGGATCGTGCATAGGGAGAGGGTCACAGGTCATGACTGAGACACGGTGGCAGCCAGACCCTGTAGGCCATGGTGGAATCTGGATTTTACTCCACCTGAAATGAACAGCTACTGAAAAGCTTTGAGCAGTAAAGTGGTTTATAAACCACCATATGAAGAGATTACTCTGGCTGCTGGGTGTGGAATGGCTTGAAGGGAGCAAAAACTAAGAGAGAGAGGCTAATGTAGTTGGGAGGCAATTACAGTATCAAGGTGGGAGGTGATAATAGCTTGGAGCAGGCAGGTGACCATGAGGGAGGTGAGAAGTGGGTGAAAGTCAGTTAGGTTTCAGAGGTTGAACTGATCGAATGTGAGGAAGAGTACAAGGGATAGATGTGAGGGATGAGGGGAAAAAAGAATCGAGGTCGAGTCCAAGTTATTGGTTTAATAAGAGGGTAGGTTTGGCAGCCATTTCCTGAAAGGGAAGATACTGGACAAAGGCCAGTGTGGCAAATCGGGATATTAAAAGTTTCCTCGTAGGGCTCACATTTTGGTGATTTCCCCCTGCTGGAGGTTGAGGGGAAAAAGAAAAAAACTAAAACTCATTCAAACAGGGGATGATGCAAGTGTTCTAGAAGCAAGTCTACCAGGGGCTGTCTGAACCGGCCTGGGAAGCTCTCTGTCTTTAAGAGTGTATGGGGCAGGGGGAGGGGGAAGGGGCGAGCAAGTGAGAGAGTGAAAGAGCGAGAGCACACACACAAAAGTGAGTGCGAGGTTTGCCAAAGATTATTTGTCACGGGATAAATTCTCTCTCATAGAAAAAGAATGAATTCTACTTAAAAGACAGGCAAGTATAAAACGAGTTGACTTATTGCAATGTGCACAATGACAACATGTGTACCCATACACAGTGTACAGTTTTCAAAGGTTGTTTGCAATTGTGATTTTCAGAAAGCACTGGGTCTAATCCTGGGTGCACATGAACATCTCCCGGAGAGCCCTTTAGAAAGATCAATGTCCAGGTTTCACTCAAGATCAATCAATCAAAACCTTTGGGGTAGGGTCCAGTTACCAGTATTTTTTTTTCAAAGCTCTTCTTAGGTTATTCTAATGTATGGCCATGGTGTGAAAACCTTTGGTAAAAGGCAATTTAAACATGTCTCGTGGCATTTAAAAATGGTCGTTTTGGTAAGTTGTTAGTCTTCAAGCAAGGATTTTAAACTGAGTAATATCTTGTACCTCAATAAAGCCAAATTTGTCTTGATTTTCCTGAGTGCTTTTTCATACTACAAGGTATTGTGTCCATCATTCAACAGCGATTTTTTCAGAAGGAAATCTCCCTAAAGTAAAACCCACCAGCCAATTCATGTTCAGACTACCAGTTGACCAATGACTCAATGTACCACTTTTCAGCTGTTTGATTTTACTATAGATGGAACCATCACTAACCATGAAACATTTACAAGTTTTCCTCAGCACTGTGTCAAATGGAAGCTTCTGGCTGGCCTCATTTTGGAACACTCAGGCTTGCAGAGCAAGCTGTTTTCATGGTCAAGTGTTGCACACAGCTTGGCTTAGGTCAAGTCCACGTTCATGGGAACCCTGATGCTGCTGAACTATAAAATTTCCTGATTAAGAAAAAGAGAGGAAATAAGTCATTAACTAGCACCTACGCACAGCAAACCATCTTGGAGAGTTCTTTCTTTTTTTTTTCTTCAGGAGAATTAAAAACAGAAGATGCTGCTGTTACAATTGCCTGAAATAAGATGACAAAACCAAGGATGAACATTTAACAGCTGTTTTGGAACTGATTCTGGAAATAAACAAAAAGCTGCCTATGGTTTCGCCACAGTTAAAAAGCACAGATTCTCTGTGATTCATACGCAGTCTATAGCATGCAAGCTGAGCCAAAGAAATGATGCCAAGAAAAGACAATGACAAAGGGAGAGGCTTAATCATCACGACAGTTGCAATTATAATTAAATGTAAACTTGAGAAGATGATTGCTTCATTCTGGTAAGAAGGCCAAGGTTTGGGGGAAGTCTACAGCAAGTGGACCAAAGGCCGTTGTTAAATTTCTCTTCCAACTTAAAGAACTTCCAACTTTAACTTATTATTATTTATAAAATATAAGAAAAGAAATATTGTTTGAATAGATGGTGTGAGAATTCTTCTTAGAAGGTCCCAGTTCCTTCAAAGCTTCCTCCTTGTTTTTTTTCTTTTCCCTCCCCTTCCCTTCCCTTCTGTTCCTTTCTCTCTCTCTCTCTCTCTCTCTCTCTCTCTCTCTCTCTTTCTCTCTCTCCCCCTCTCCCTCTCTCTCTCCCTCTCCCTCTCCCCGCCTCTCTTTCTCTCTCTCTCTACTGCCTGCCTGCCTTAAAATTTAAAAATAAGCCTGTTTAGAATAGAGGCTCAGATGTTAAGGGGCAGAAGTGTGAGCAGAACTGCCTGGCACGAGGCAGGAAAGGAATTTATATTTTGAACCAGAGAGGGTTGGAGGAAGAGAAAAATAAAAGAAGGAGAAAGTGGAGTGAGCAAGATGGCTGAAGACTGGGGGATGTACCGTGTAACCCCCAAATCTTTAGTAAAGTTCTAAACTTACAAAATGCTTGTGGTGGGAGGTGGTTGGAGATCTTATGCAGCATCTGGTAAAGGCTCTGACCTTTGGCAAGGAATGGAACCAAGAATACACACAAGAACAACAAATTAAGACCATGAAGTAGACAGTTGAGAATCTGCAGAAATTGTGGGGAGGGCTGTGGACTCTCACTGTGAAACTTGGAGTTTCAGCCAAGTTTACCTTAATCTCCCAAGGCCAGAAAGACTTCATCTGGGATATATTTGCAAGAATTTGGAGAAGTTTTTATTTAAGCTATGTGGCTATGAAGCCCTAAGTGATTTTTTTTCATTGAATTCTGCGCACTGTATTTTTAAAGTCATACCTGTAATAATTATCAAGTCTCTATATCAGGTATGCGAATCCCTAACGCACTCTACCCAATTCTGACTGTAGTAGGTGTCAATCCAACAGAGTAGACAATATCCATCATCTGGCCAACCATCAGTCCTTCCACCTATTAACTCAAGACACATATTGAACACTCTATGTTTAAGGCTCTGTACTAAGCACTTGGGTAAACAAATATAAACACGACATAGATCCTGATCTCAAGGAGCTTAGTCCAGCAATGACAGCTGTAGTGGGTTGAATTGTGTCCCCCACTCCATTAGGATGGGCCCTAAATCCAATGACAGTGTCCTTATAACAGACAGAAAAGAAGAGACATGGGGAAAAGACTGTCATATGAACACAGAGGCGGAGAGAGATTAGACTCACAA
>NW_011889120.1:2192569-2195296 GCF_000151845.1 Pteropus vampyrus
CTGCCTGGCACGAGGCAGGAAAGGAATTTATATTTTGAACCAGAGAGGGTTGGAGGAAGAGAAAAATAAAAGAAGGAGAAAGTGGAGTGAGCAAGATGGCTGAAGACTGGGGGATGTACCGTGTAACCCCCAAATCTTTAGTAAAGTTCTAAACTTACAAAATGCTTGTGGTGGGAGGTGGTTGGAGATCTTATGCAGCATCTGGTAAAGGCTCTGACCTTTGGCAAGGAATGGAACCAAGAATACACACAAGAACAACAAATTAAGACCATGAAGTAGACAGTTGAGAATCTGCAGAAATTGTGGGGAGGGCTGTGGACTCTCACTGTGAAACTTGGAGTTTCAGCCAAGTTTACCTTAATCTCCCAAGGCCAGAAAGACTTCATCTGGGATATATTTGCAAGAATTTGGAGAAGTTTTTATTTAAGCTATGTGGCTATGAAGCCCTAAGTGATTTTTTTTCATTGAATTCTGCGCACTGTATTTTTAAAGTCATACCTGTAATAATTATCAAGTCTCTATATCAGGTATGCGAATCCCTAATGCACTCTACCCAATTCTGACTGTAGTAGGTGTCAATCCAACAGAGTAGACAATATCCATCATCTGGCCAACCATCAGTCCTTCCACCTATTAACTCAAGACACATATTGAACACTCTATGTTTAAGGCTCTGTACTAAGCACTTGGGTAAACAAATATAAACACGACATAGATCCTGATCTCAAGGAGCTTAGTCCAGCAATGACAGCTGTAGTGGGTTGAATTGTGTCCCCCACTCCATTAGGATGGGCCCTAAATCCAATGACAGTGTCCTTATAACAGACAGAAAAGAAGAGACATGGGGAAAAGACTGTCATATGAACACAGAGGCGGAGAGAGATTAGACTCACAACGCTACAAGCCAAGGAATGCCAAGGGTTGCCAGCAGCCACGGGGCTAAGAGAGAGGCATGGAGTAAATTCTTCCTCAGAGCTTTTAGAAGGAACCAACCTTGCTGACGACCTTGATTTTGGATTTCCAGCCTCCGGAACTATGAGAGAATAAATTTCTGTTGTTTTAAGTCGCTCAGTTTGTGGTTGTTACAGCAGCTCTAGGAAACTGACACAGCAGCTTGTACTACGTAGCTAGGTGCCATTATCAAAAGAACAGAAAATAACAAGTGCTGATGAGGATGCAAAGAAGTTAAAAATCTTTGTTCGCCCTTAGTGGGAATATAAAATGGTGCAGTCATTATGGAAAACAGAGTCCTCAAAAAATTAAAAATAGAACTACCGCATGATCCAGCGATCCAACTTGTAAGTACATATCCGAAAGAATTCAAAGCAGGATCTTGAAGAGATATTTGTACATCCACGTTCATCACAGCATTATTTATGATAGCAAAGATGTGGAAGTAATCTACCAAAATGTTCATCGACAGATGAATGGATAAGGAAAATGTAGTATAGACATATAATGGAATATTAGGAAGGAAATTCTGACATATGCCACAACATGGAGGAAACGAGGACATTGTACTAAGTGAAAAAAGCCAGTCATAAGAAGACAAATACCGTGTGATTCCACCCATATGAGGTAAATAGAGTAGTCAAAATCATAAAAGCAGAAAGTGGAAAGATGGTACAAAGAGCTGGAGGCATTGGTGTTTACTGGGTGTAAAGTTTCAGTATTGCAAGATGCAAAAGTTCTAGAGATCTATTGCACAACGGCGTGAGTATACATAACACTGCTGAACTGTATACTTAAAAATGTTTATGACGGTAAATTTAATGTTATGTGTTTTTTAAACCTACACAGACAGCTGAGTACCAGGCAGAAAGAGGTAAATGCTACAATAAAACTATATTGAGGTGCTTTGAAAATCTGGATGGAGAAGAGATAACTTTGATGTGATGGGAGTGCAGGGGAGGAAGAAGTTCAGAGAAGGTTTTATGGCAGTGGCAACATATGTGATGGATCTTCCGGAAAAAAAAATGATTTTGACACTTAGGGAAGGCAGTGGATGGAATAGGGAAAAGCACCTCCGTGCAGATGACCAAGTTGAGTACCTGAGATGAGCATGGAGCCCAGGACCATAACTAGTCATTATGGTGCCTTTGTGCTAGTGGAAAAAGGTGGTGCTTTCTCCTGAGTGCGTGACTGGTGAGCAGAATGTGACTGGGTTTCATCTGGGGACCCTTTTTCAGGTCATATTCCGCAGAGAATTGGCTGTCCTAGGTCTACACACTAAGATAAAAAACTCAGTTTGGGAGGGTAGATGATGAGCTCAGTTTGGGGCACAGTGAGTTCTGTGTATCAGCAGAACATCCAGACAGAAATAGGAAACAAAAGACTGAAAATGTGGGACCAGTGTATGGAGGAAAGTTTAGGATTAGAAGTGTAGACTGAGGGAATCACATTCACGGTGTTAAAACTTTCCTATAATAAATTGGTCACAAGGTACCAGTTAACTCCACGTGTAAGTCCTATGGAACATTAGCGTGGTGACTAAGGAGGCAGACAGCGCCCTCTGGTGGGAATATTGAAACACTCCTTATCTATATCATTCGCCTTCATTAAATAATTTTGAGCAAATAAACAGTTCGAGAGCTTTATGTTTGAAGAGAAATCAATCCTTGCCACACTGATCTGTTTATCCCTGGCTGTGCCAGACATTGGGGCTCTCTTCTCTTCCCTGAAACTATTCCTGTTGAGTATCTGGGTCCAGCAAGAAATCATGGACAC
>NW_011889120.1:2195346-2201899 GCF_000151845.1 Pteropus vampyrus
CTGAAAATGTGGGACCAGTGTATGGAGGAAAGTTTAGGATTAGAAGTGTAGACTGAGGGAATCACATTCACGGTGTTAAAACTTTCCTATAATAAATTGGTCACAAGGTACCAGTTAACTCCACGTGTAAGTCCTATGGAACATTAGCGTGGTGACTAAGGAGGCAGACAGCGCCCTCTGGTGGGAATATTGAAACACTCCTTATCTATATCATTCGCCTTCATTAAATAATTTTGAGCAAATAAACAGTTCAAGAGCTTTATGTTTGAAGAGAAATCAATCCTTGCCACACTGATCTGTTTATCCCTGGCTGTGCCAGACATTGGGGCTCTCTTCTCTTCCCTGAAACTATTCCTGTTGAGTATCTGGGTCCAGCAAGAAATCATGGACACCACTCACACTTTATTCCATCTTAAGGTGCTGAGGGCAGCTGGACCAAGCAGAAATCATGAGAAGCCTTGTTACTCTCCCCCTTATAGCCTAGAGAACAATTAAGTTTGGGGAGGCAGTGTCCTCGCTCCTCTTCCCCTGGGTCTCACCAAGTCCTTCCAGGTAAGAGAGCCCCTCCCAAGAAACAGCTTCAGCCAGTTCCATCTGACCACCTTGATGGAGAGAATCCACTTAGAGGAGTATAAAGAGAACTTTGATCCTTCCACTCCCTCATCGAATGCTCCTCCACATTCTACTCACTCCGGGGCAGAGGGTGAGTGCAGGTCCCCATTGTGTCAGTTTGCCCTGAATCTAGGCAGAGACCTTCCTTGAACCTGAACCTGAGAGCAGCAGGTAACAGCAGAGGGCTTGAAGACTGCATGGTGCAAATTGCTTTATGTTTAATATCTAACTTGATCCTCACACACCATTCTATGAGTTAAGTATTATTTCTATCCACTTTATAGTTGAGGAAGCTGAAGTTCAGAGAGGTTACCTACTTTTCAAAGGTCACACCACTAGTAAGAAATGGACCTAAGCAGAACGATTTTTTTTGTAATTGAGATATAATTTACATACCATAAAACTCACAAAATTCAGTGGTTTTTAGCATAGTCACAAAGTTGTGTAACCATCACTATCTAATTCCAAAACATTTTCATCACCTTAAAAAGGAACTTTCTATGCATTAGCAGTCATTCCCCATTTCGCCCTCCGCCCAGACCCTGGCAACAACCAATCTATGTTCTGTCTCTATGAATTTGCCTATTCTGGACATTTCATGCAAATAATATATAATATGTGGTCCTTTGTGACTGGCTTCTTTCACTTAGCATAGCGTCTTCAGGGATCATCCATGTTGTACCACGAATCTGTACCTTTTTATGGCAGAATAATATTCCATTGTACGGATGGACCACATTTTGTTTATCCATTTATCAGTTGATAAACATTTGAATGGTTTTCACTTTTGGGCTATTATGAAGAGTGCTGCTATGAACATTCATGTAAAAATTATTGTGTGAACATAGGCTTTCAATTCTTTTGGGTATACACCCAGCACTGGGATTGCTGGGTCCTACAGGAACGCTATGTCAATGACCTGCCAGACTGTTTTCCAAAGCAGGTGCACCATTTTACATTCCCACCAGTGATATGTGAGTGTGCCAACTTCTCCATATTTTCACCAGCAAAACTGATTTTCAAACTCATTTTCTTCCTCCCTCCCTTTCCCTCTTAAACATATGTTTATTGTTTACTATGTACTAGGTACCATGCCCAGCACAGGGGATTCAAAGGTAAACATGCCGCTGCCTCTATACTCTAGGCATCCTCAGCCCAGGTGAGACACAGCCTATTTATCTTCGCACAGGGGTCCCTGCCTCATGTACTTCTCATGGATGTCCCAGTTTCAGGTGTCACTTTTTACAAAATATAAAGATGAACTGTAAAATTCATGCTAATAATTAAAAATTTTTTTTTTTTTACTTAGGATGACATTGAATAGCAAATAAAAAACACCATGACAAATTGAGAAAGATAGAGGAGGGGGAAGAGGGAGAGAGAGAGGACTGTGGAAGAAAGGAAAAAGCTCTATGTTTTAGTAGCTGACATGGCTCATTTGCTACTTTCTGAACTAGGGGTCCCTCATTTTCCTTTTGCACTGGGCCCCGCGAATCCAGGCTCTGCAGCTGGCCGAGCACTACAGTGGAGGGCACTACAAAATTACATGGCAAAGGGTATGGATATGAGGAGGGGTGAAGAATTGGGCCCTTTGCGTAATTTTCCACACCTTGCATTCAACAGCCTGGGAAATTTTCTATTTCATGAGGACAGGAGGGAGTGGAGACTCTCAAAATGCTTGGATCTTTAAAGTTTCTTCTCAAGAGTGATAAAGAATGACACTGGATGCAGTGGGAACCATTGATTATATGTAGATTCTGTTTTCAGTTTATAAATGAGATATAATTTGGAACCAATTGCTAGTTTATCTCTCAACTTCAAACACAGCGAAGTCTTAGCTGATCTTGCTCACTGCTGACCTCATTGAGAGGGTAGTATTGCTAAGAAGACCATAAATTACTCTGATTAGATAGTCCCTTGAGCTGTATGAGAAGCTAGATAGAAGTGACAGTAGATAAAACCAGCCAGAGAATATCTGACTTCTTTCTTGCCCCACCACATTGATTTTCTCTTCTTCACATAAAATTTCTTTGCTATCATCTTATTTGTGTTTCTTGATCTGACTTCTATCATTTTTGTTATAAACGAACTCATAAATTTGGTAGACATGTGCCCAAGGTCACTTAGCTAGTAACCAGAAGACCCAAGGCTAGAATCCATATCTTCATGGCTTTCCTTTTATTTGGAGAGAGAGTTGCATGGCATTTTTATAGACTATTAGGTCATTTTTGTAAATATCATTTTAAAGCAACATATTTTTATTATTTGGTCTTTTTTTTACTTTAGTTACTGAGATATAAGCCGCTGTCTGGCCCCAAAAAGTTTAGTTTGCACAAAAACATTGTCATGGGTCATTTTTAAGACTTTGAAAAAGTTCTTCAACGGCAATTCTATTAACCATTAGACAAGAAATGAGAGCAACAAACCCATTGTCTGTTTAATTCAGCTCTTCAGAAGAATTTCACTTAGAAATATGTGTTTCCATTCCAGAAATGATTAGTGGATGGTTAAATTACAAGAGGAGGGAGAATTAACATTTTGAATGAAAGGGTATATAACGAGAGAGTTTGAAGTAGAAGAAAATTGCTCACAAATAGAATAGGATTTTGAACAAGAGACAAACTGGTCCAGCTATTTATGTACATTACCAGTTTCAATCATTACATTCTGGGCTCCTTTTCAGTTCTGGCCAGCCTTTCTCACCTGCTGAATGCTTAAACTTTACTGTCCAGAGTTTTGTGGCAGTTATACTGCTAAAAATAGAGGTACATTGTCCAGCTGGAGCTCCCTGAGAAACTATGCAGCCAATTTGATGGCATAGGAGCAGGATAAAGTTAGTCTATCTTCCTTTTCGTTATTCCTCTTCTTGTTACTGAACCCAGAGTGGGTCTGGTCCTTGGGAAGATGCATTTGTTGAGGGCCTTCACCCGCAAGGATAGACAGAAACTTCTCTCTGTGGCCTGGGAGAGCCAGGCAGAAATCTGGCTAATTGCTCATAGAAGCTCTCAGAGGCCAGGGACGTTGTCTAGGTAAAGCCAGGCCAGCCATGTCAGGTGTTAGGTTTTTCAACTTCTTTGGGACTTGATCCTGCTAATGTGATACTCACAGAAATCCCTGGAAACTCTCAAGGGCAAAACATTTTTTTTTCATTTATCCATTCATCTCTCGCATATTGAAGAAATGTTTAACATTTGCCGGGCAGAGGACACCTATGGAGGCTGCTCAGTCTTTCTGGCGAATGCACATGAGGATGGACTGGTGAGTAAAGACTTCCTTCTTCCGGGTCTCAGGTGAGCCATTCTGAGGTGGATCTTCTACAGGCTCTCAGGTGGGCCCCTGGGCAGTTGAATCACGCTTGCTAACGGGGATAACTTTCTACAGTGAATTACCTGTACACATGCTGTTGTCTTGGGATCTGCATTTGGAAGGAACTGAAACTAAGACCCAGCATTTGCATCTGTTCAGAAAAACTGGATGAGAGCATAATCGCAATGCAGGTGCTATCAAAGGACACTAGCAGAGACAAAGCAGAAACAGCCTATCCCAAACACATGGCAGTAGACTCACAGGATATCCTGGTGCATCTGTGAACAACCAAAATTATTCCCTTGACGACCAATTCAACGGGGCAAGGGTAGAATGCCCTGACTGCTGTGGACCTGGACCCCACAGGTTAACGTCCTGCAGGCTGACCTTGTCAGGAGAGACTGAGGAAGTGAAAAACAGCCTTGTTGGCAGCTAGGGCGTGATATTCCCAAATGAAGATAAATATCGCTCATGGAAAATAAATAATGTCCAGAGAAAGATATCCACTCCATGACCATGTTTGGAACTAGACAGAAACAAGGCCGCTTCTCAAGAAGAAAATGATTAACCGTCTCCCACCTTTGACTAACAAGACTTACCGCTGCTTCTTTATCAATCATAATTCCAGCCCCTTGTTAATCTTCCCATCTCTCGAAGAAAAATGAAGATGCCCTATTATTGTATTGCTTTTGCTTCTTGACAACATAGAATTCAGAACATGCCCCTGCTTTCTAAAGCTCTCCTTAGAATCCCTCCACACCTACCTAAATCCCTCTCTGGTCCCTCTTACTGAAATGCCCCATGGTTCCCCTGGAGTGAGTTCTTGGTAGCTGCCGCAAGCTAACACAAGCCAATTTGGTTTAACTACAGGTGTGTTACTGATGGTCTTCTGTCGGTAGGCACCTGCACTGGCCTCTTTCCTTGCTGCCACCTGATTAGCATCAGAAGAGATGCTAAGGAAAGAAAAGAAATGTCACCATTTTCAAATGTCTGCTATTTCTTCTTCTCTCCTCTCTCTCACATAAATCCTGTCTTTGCCTTTGTTAGATAGAATTGATCCATTAGTGGCTTCTTTGGTGTACATGCAAAATATTATGTGTTAGTAGCTCCCTATGTATGTCTCTGAGTCAGTTCACACTGTGGTTAATGGTTACTAAAGATGTGACAGGACCAACAGGGGTCCCCACTGTGGCTCCATATAGTTGATACCTTAAATTCAGTATCATACACCTCTCTCTTTAAAATGTCTCTCTACTATTTCTTAAGTTAAGTTGCTTAACTCTCCTCTTCTCTGCAGCCCACCAGAAAACAAACAAACAAACAAACAAACAAACAAACAAACAAATCCTTAAACACCCAAACTACAAACTGACATCAAAAAAGCCTTCCACTTTATTAAGAGCAATTTATCTCACTCAAGCCCCTACCTCAACACACAGCAACTTTGCAGATCTAAAAACTCATTAATGAATGACAATCGGAAACTAACATGAATATCCATTAATAGGATAGTTAACTAGAGTGCATCAGTCAAGTGGATTATCTTGTAGCTGTTCGCAGAGGCAATTAAGGCACCTAGAAACAAGGAAAATAGTTTATAGAACAATCGTTTATTAAAATTAAACATGATACAAAAATGGTGAACAGTGTGATTACAACTAGGCACCAATTATCTAATTCAGGGCCTAAACTAAGTGCGGGGAGGGATTTAGTAGGTATGACTTGATGGCATGAGTGGTAGGCCCATCAAGGCTCTATTTGAATGAGAGAGAAAAGAATCTGATGGAAAGTACCAGGGCTTGGGAATAGGGTGAGGTGAGTGAGGCACTTGCACAAAATTTAATAGAGTACCAAACAAACAAAAAAGCTTCAGTAATCAAGATAGAAATATTTTAATATAATATTTTGAAAAATCGGAATTAAGGACCAAAAAATCTATGATGAAAGCAGTCTCAAAATTTTAAGTGAAGGTTTGACCCTGCACTTCCACAACTCTGAGAGTGAGCACTTGACTTGCCTCACCCTAGTCCTGGCCCGGGTAAAGACAATGACTGGCCACGAAAGACCACTGGCTTTTTCCCACGTCTAGACTGAGCAACCATTGAGAAAACGGGTCACTTACTAACCACAGAAAGGGGGTTAGTAAGTGTACAAATGAACACACTTGGTTAGGGAATGGTTGATTAGAGGGAAGATGTTTCCATGTATACACAGCAGCCCCTCCTTATCAGTGGTTTTGCTTTCTGAGGTTTCAGTTACCCACATCAACCACAATACAAAAATAAGGAATGGAAAATTCCAGAAATGAACAATTCATGCTTGAAATTGTTCATTTATCTGAGTAGCATGGTGAAATGACAGAAGAGAGCTGGACCCTCAGCTGGGAAAGGCTTTGCCCAGGTCTTGTCAGGGCAGAGCCAAGATGAAACAACACGGTGGCCTCAGCCAGCAGAAAACTTCCCGTTTCATCTCACACCGTCCCCCCAGGACATGAGTCATCCCTTTGGCCCGCATCTCCACAATGCAGATGCTCCCAACCATCAGTCACATGGTAGCCCCTCGGTTATCAGATTGACTGTCTCAGTATCGCACAGCTTGTGTTCGGGTCACCCTTATTTCGCTTAATAATGGCCCC
>NW_011889120.1:2204923-2205397 GCF_000151845.1 Pteropus vampyrus
TTGTGTGTGTATTGTGTGTGTGTGTAGTGTGTGTGTATTGTGTGTGTGTAGTGTGTGTGTGTAGTGTGTGTGTGTGTATTGTGTGTGTGTGTTGTGTGTATTGTATGTGTGTATTGTGTGTGTGTTGTGTGTGTGTTGTGTGTGTGTATTGTGTGTGTGTGTTGTGTGTGTGTATTGTGTGTGTGTTGTGTGTGTGTATTGTGTGTGTGTATTGTGTGTGTGTATTGTGTGTGTGTGTGTTGTGTGTGTGTATTGTATGTGTGTATTGTGTGTGTGTGTATTGTGTATGTGTGTGTGTGTGTGTGTGTGTGTGTGGAGAGAGGCACTCAATATGCACAGCGAGTGTTGTTTTCAAAATTTCCTGGTGGCCACAGATCAGTATGACTAAAAACTGCAAGCTGTGCCCCGCTTAGGGCATGGAAATGGCCTTTAACCTGTGTCTGTCAATAGTTAATAGTTGTGTTTCCTGTAGAT
>NW_011889120.1:2205447-2208894 GCF_000151845.1 Pteropus vampyrus
TTTGGTTTTGTTTTTTAAACTCATTTTGACATTTTCGATCTTTTCATAGAATTAAGTCTGTTCACATTTACTGAAATGACTGACGGACGGTCGCGTGTCACTTAACGACAGAAAGACATTCTGAGAAGAGCATCGTTAGGCGATGTCATCGTTGTGGGTACATCACAGAGGGCGCTTTCGCATTCAAGATGGCATAGGCTACTACACATCTAGGCTGTCCAGCATAATCTTATAGGGCCACTGTCATATATGCGGCTTCAGGTAGGCAGAAGCGTCGTTACACAGTGCAGGACTATGCTTGATTTTATTCCTTCCCTACTGTATTTAGGCTACATCACTTTACCTTGAAGGCTCTTGTTCCTTTTCCTTATTTTTGCTGGTTTTACTAAGTCGCCATCGATTCTATTCTTTGCCCTTGCTGATATGGACACTTTGTCGTACTTTTCCATTCTTTTAATGGCAACTTATTATCCTCTGGTATTCCTAAACAATTGTGTATTTCGTTACCGCCAATTGAAAACGAGCCCCCTCAACTCTTTTCTCACCGAGACAGTCTACCTCACATCACCTACCCCAATAACATGAGTGGTTAGACTGTTTGAATCTCCCTTCCCCCTTCTCGCCCTAGTTGAGAAATTTCAAATGCTCTTTCCCTGCTCTACCTCCTTGCTCGCCACCTCCAACGCCTAGGTTTTCCTAAAGCAGTTTAGTTTGAGATGATTATTGACATTGCCTCTGCGACAACCTCTTTTGTTTTCAAAATCCTTATCTAGCGCTCATATGACATATTCCAAGATACCCACTGATGACTGATTTAGGTCAAAGAACATATTACCTATTTTTAAAAATACAATCATTATCCGTGTGATTTAAACTTCAGTACTTGAGGCCTCTGTTTTTATTCATTCGCCGCTTGGTGACAACGATTTCTTGAGTATTTTCTCAAATAGGTCATGTGGTTGTTAAATTTTTTTAATTCTTAACAATTAAAAGGGTTGATTTTACCCTGATAAATGAATGAAATGCTGGCTGGGTGTGGGATGCGTGTGGGATGCGTGGGTTGCAGTCCTTTACTTTCAGTATCTCTAGATGTTATTTCAACATCTTCTAGATTCCAGGACTCCGGTGTTGTATAAGAGAAGTCCGACAGTCAGCTTACTTTTTATTTGTAGATAACGTATTCTTTCCGATTGGAAACTTAAGATTTCGTTTTGAGTTTTGAGATTTAGAACTTGACCGAGGTATGCCAAAGTGTGACTGTCGGCTACTGTCGCAATGACGCTACGTAACAGACCACCACAAAAATCTCGTTGCCATTAAACAATAAGCATTTATTGGCCACTCGCATATCTACAAATCTAGGCTGGGCTTGCCTCTGAGATTTAGGTTGGCTCCAGGTCTGCTTTGATGTATTTCTCATCCTCCTCAGATCAGGAGCCTCCCAAAGGATGGCCTTCTCGAGGCAGAAAGCAGAGGCACAGGACGGTGAGCCCCACCACGCTCGGATCGAATCCACTAAGAGTCCATCGGCCACAGTGAGTCACACGGCCAACTTAAAGTCAAGAGTCAGCGAAGGAGGATCTGCTCGATCGTGTTAGATAAAGAGGAGGGGATCGATATTTGTCAAACAGTAATTTAATCTACTATAATGTACAGATTATCTACTATCATTCCCATGAAGGCTTCTGGGAACTCAGTGTCCTTTTTCAACCTGTGAACTGGGTCCTTGTTTTGGTCAAGAAAATTTTCATGTATCACAAGCTTAACTATGCTTCTCCATCAGTTCCCTTTTCTCCTTCTCGAGCTCCTATTTTTGCTTCTTATGTCTCCTACATCCACCCTGCAAGTTTCTTCTCTTTCTTCCTATGCATTCCATATTTCTGACTTTTCGAGATATCGTGCTTTGGAATATTTCCTCCCTTTCACCCAGATTACTCATTCTGGCTGCAACAGTACCATCCCTCCTTTAATTCACCTGATGTCTTCTTAATGTTGAAACTGTAGCATCCAGTCAGAGAAAATCTGTATGCGTGGAAAGGGGTGTGCATGTACAGGGTGACCCACTTAGCCTGGTTTGCCTAGGACTGCCCTGGTTTTAGTACTGAAAGTCCCACGTCCCTGGGTCTCCCTCAGCCCCAGGCAAATCGGGACAGTTGGTCACCCTAAGGCTATATTGGAATCTCTTTTAATCGTGGTTTTATTATGATTTTTTAAGTTGTTATCTGTCACCTCTAGTAACTCTGCTTTGCTGGGTGCCCGTCCCGCTTTAGCTTTCTCCTTCTGGCTACTGGGAACGCTTAGATGTCTTATTCTTTTTCTCGAAGTACTGTACTGAGACCACTTGGGTCTCACCTGTCATGCACCAGGGCTTTCAATGAATTCAGCCAATGGCTTTACTGGGAGAAAGGAAAACTTACAAGGCCAGGGTAGCAAGAGGAGGGAAGGCATGAGTCCCCTTCTTTCTGTCACGTGTTAGAGAAGAGTGCTGGTGCCACTGCACCCTCCTGGATCCATAGAGAAGGTCCGTGTTCCAGCAGAGAGACTTGCACCCTTATCGCTCTCCTTCCGTAGAGCGAGCATGAGGAAAGAACCTTATGCGTGAAGGGACACACGATCTGCTTGGGTGCCAGGCAGTCCGGAGTCGGACAGTAGCTATTAAAAGGAGTCGCCTGGGAACTCCAGCTGCCAGGACGGGAAGGTCTGTCGGGAGACATTTCTCCATGGGTTTCTCCTCTTTCTGCACTCCTCGCGGGCATAGGCTGCGACACGTTAGTCACGTTGGACTAACTTTCCAAGGAAGTCCGCATGGTGAACAGCCTTAGGAGACACACATAGCGCCACCCTATGGAGCCAAAGACAAATTGGTTTGCTAACGGGTCTAACAAAGGTAGCGTCTCCCTCTGGAGCAAAACGTCGACAGGTTTACTTGCACCCCCCTTTAAAATGTTGGTCTTCCCTAAGCGTGGGTTCTTCCCCTGCGACACACATCCACTGCACAGGCAGCATCCGCTTGGGCCCACCTCTGCGTTGCCCCCGTGGGATTCGGGGGCGCAAGGGAAGCACTGCAACCGTGAAGCTCGTGCTGCCTGTTCCGCTATGAGTAATAAAGTCCCGCGTCTCTGACCCGATATTCTTGCTTCTTCTGCCAGCATCCATGAAACCGAGATGGACTAACTCGTTAGCTTGCAAGCAGGGAAAGTCTTATACCCTTCGCAGTTCTCGGCAGAGCCCATTAGAAGTGACGCGCCCTCTCGTCTAAAAGCCGAGTTCAGTGGCAGCCCTCTGCAAACTGCTCTCTCCGTGGCAAGCCGGAAAGAGGTCACTTTGGATAATGCTGCTAAAATATTTTCATAGAGTGGACAGCTCGCGACTAACAACAGGTGTTCGAGAATCCCTGATCTCTCTGCACAGGAAGTCCCAACCTACGGAAGGGTTGTCCTCTAAGGG
>NW_011889120.1:2210615-2211674 GCF_000151845.1 Pteropus vampyrus
TCAGGTATCGGTACGTTCCAGCCGAGTAGAGGAGAAACTTCGTAATCAATAGCCCACTTCTAAGTACAAGAGAAATGAAAACGGAACCTGACTGGTGTTAACATCGGATTTATTTGTGAGTGTGTTCTCGTTTCAAACATGCAGTTGATTCCGGTTCTGTTACTGTCCACGGGCGAAGTTCTGTCACAACGTTTTCCAGAAGAAACATCAGCAACGATGACGGATCAACGAAAGGAAGCTCGAACAGCCGGCTTCGGGAGGGGCGGCAGGCCAGGCTCCCGGCCAGTCAGTAGAAGCAGACCGTGTGCAGGAAGGTCCTGCCGCTCTTCTCCTCAAACTCCTGCAGCAGCTCACTGATCTCATCGTCCAAGTCCAGCGACTTCTGCAAGCACTGGCACAGTTTACAGATGACGAACGCCCCCAGCGTGGCCTCTTCCTCGTTGTCCGGGATGTCCACGTTGATCACGTGCACCAGCTGGAAGGTCTCCTGCTCTCTGGCGTTCAGATCTTCCACGACGTAGTCGTACACTCTCTCGTCACAGGTGAGGATTAGGTCGAAGGGGTCGTTGCAGTCCTGGAACCTTTCGGGCCGAGGCTTGATTCGCTTGTTTCTGGCCAACATGTGCAAAATGCCCTTCCGCCTGTAGAAATCCTTGTCCTTGCTAACGAGATCGTCGTACATCTGCTCGTAGGTGGTGTGGTAGTCGTAAACGTTGGGCCTGTCAGGGGATGGTCCTGGGAGCTTCACGTGAGATCCTGTCCCGAAGGACCTGACCCGGAACCCCCTTTTGCCCAGGAAGTTGTGAGCCTCCATGCTCCGGTTCTGGTTGCTCCAGCACACGACGGCCACTCGCAGCGAGGGCAGCATGGCAACGGCTGCACTCTCCGAAGTCTGCAGTCGACGAGTGTCGACACACAAGCTTGTCGCTGTCGCGTAACCAAGATGGAAGGTGCTATGACACTCGGATGCCGTGACGCCACAGGAGCGGTGCTGGTGACGTATGTCGTGGGGACGCGTGGCGCAGGCTGTGCACCATGTCCCCACGTTCTGCCCTTGTG
>NW_011889121.1:0-14744 GCF_000151845.1 Pteropus vampyrus
TCATGTATATATATTTATATGTCGAAAAACATGCATATATTTCTCTTTTGAAAGAGGTGTTTATTTGATCCCTTGTAATCTTTCACATTTTTATTGAGATACTGTTTCTATACCAGAAAAAATTAAACCATCTCAAATTTCCACTTCAATATTTTATTTCTGTGTCTAGTTGGTTATTTAATTTTCAATGTGATTCCGCTGTCATACTTGTTTCCAGCTCACACTGTACATAATTATTGCAACATTATTGACTGTATTCTCCATGTGGGATTTCACATCCCCCTCTCTATTTTGTAACTGCCAATTTGTACTTCTTAATCCCTTCACTGTTTTCACCCAGCCCCCCATTCCTCTTGTATCTAGCCATCTAATTGATTAATGTTTCCTTTCTTTTAGTTTTTGGCTATTATTAATGCTTCTATATACATTCTCCTGCAAATCTGTGTGTGCACATATGTTTTTACATCTTTTATTGTTATATTGACAAATTAGAATTGACCATGATAAGGGTATTTACATCATGGAAAATGGGAAACACTGAAACTTCAAGGCTATCCTCTAGAGACCCCGCTCTTCATATTTATCACCATACCACTAGATTCAGCCTAGAATTTGAATTACTGAATCAAAGATTATGCCCTTTTAAAAAACGTTTATTGTTATTGTCAAGAAAATGTATCAAAAAGGTGGTAACTTTCTCATTTATTAAAATATGTAGATTCTTTATGTCATTTCAGAACACTCAACTGTCTCTAAGTCAAAAACAAAGTCTAAGACGCTGCTCTTTTCCCAGGGTGACATTGCCATTTTTCTCATTGTAGTAATGACCAGTAACTTCTGAATATTTCTGAGAGACTTAAAGGACATTTCTCTACTGGTGCATGAATATAGAAAGCTGTATAACACGGAAAAGAAGTCATTAAGAAAATCAGGCCAGAAAGATGACATAATCAACTAGGGGGACGGTTGAGGGGAAGGAAACATGAGACATGAAATTCTTGTTCCTCTAGTACATAGAGTTATTTAAGTCTTTGTTTATAAAGACACATTTTCATATAGTTATAACCCAGTGAATATGTACCATTTCTGCTTATTCATTTATTATATGATTTCACATCACAGTTCTACAAATGGATATAATCTTCATTATTTTCATTTGAACTTCATAATACTCTATTATTTAGTTTCCCTATTATTGAGCATTTGGGTTCTTTCCAGTTTTTCAGTATTGTAAATAGAATGTCTTCCTGCAAATTTTTTCTTTTGCCTTATAAGTTATTATTTCCTTGGATTGGCTTCCCTAAAGTCCTCTTTTTCTCTGTCCATTACTTGTTTATTTCGTTACATATAGGTACTTCTTTTCTTCTCTCCTTTTCTTCTCTCCTGTCCCAACACTATATTTGACAGGGTTATATGTTCTTGCTGTGTATTGTCATGGCACTCTGTATTTACCCCGTTACAACCTACCACACTTTTTAAAGTTTTTTTTCCCAGCTAGACTAGGTTCCATGAGAGAGGGGCCACATTGTTGCTTTGTTGGTTCCCCATTGCTTATACTGTAGGTGCTCAATATCATCTATCTATCTATCTATCATCTATCTATCATCTGTCTATCATCTATCTATCTATCTTTCTATCTATCATCTATATCTATCTATCATCTATCTCTGTCTATCATCTATCTATCATCTATCATCTATCTATTTATCTATCATCTATCCATCAATCCATCCATCCATCCATCTATCTATCTGACTTTCTTTCTCTTTCTTCAAATCTCATTTGACATTAATTCTCTCAGGAATTAATACATGAACAACTTTTTGTGTCCTATTCTAAATCTACTGGCCTTGCTATAGTTAGATAATTGTTAATCCTGAACTAAACCTTTTTGGCATCAGGCTCTGTCTGCTATAATCATGAGTCACAGGTCAAGGCTAGTCGGTACTTCTCTGAGATGACTTAAGTATAGGTAATAAAAATTTTAAAGAATGAAATTAGCTAACCTGGAAAATTATTTTTCTGACTCTTCCAAATGCAACCTTTTACTTAAAATGAGTGTGTCTTAGGTCAAGTTCCCTGGAAAGAGGCTGTAGGATGGAGATTAATGTACAGGAAGTTAATTGAGGAGTACTCTAGAGAGATACACCTGTGGGGAATTGAAGGCAGCAGGCCTAGATAGAGGGAGAAGTTGAACTGTGATGCAGACCCTTCAGCCAATGCCGTGGGGAACTCTTGACTGGAGTGGCCCTTCAGAGTTGTCTTAAGTTGGGGTGAGGGAACTGGGACCCCTCATTGGCCAGTGATTGAATGTAGGCTGCTCCCAGAAAAGAAAGCTTAGGACGAGAAAGCAACTTTTCAGTTGAGGGTAATTCCCAGAGAGGGACTGAGCCATGAGCCCACACCAGTCGACACTGCCAGCAGCTGGGAGGATGTGTCTCTCAGTCTTGAAGAGGGGCCCTGGGCCAGCACCATACCCCCACCACAGAGGGTCTTGAGTCATCTCAAAGTGGAGTGCTAGGAAAATAGATTGGCAGCTGTTGCCAGGGACAGAGCCAAGTGACCCTTCCCATTCAACTGAATTCCTATTGTTACCCACTAGCTCTAAAGTTCAGAAGAGGTAATGGTTGGAATGGCCCAAGTATGTATGGTCTCAGGATGTTTTTAAAAGAAACACAACAATCATCAGCCTTCTTACCCTTGGGGTATTTTTCTACACAGTGCCTTCCCCCACAGCTGTTTCCTCATTTTGAAGCCCCAGGAGACAAAGGTGTTAGGCTATAACAGGAAGTCTTAACCTCAAAACTCTGAGGATCAGGGATTGCCTCAGGACCCCCAAGGATGCGCTGAGGTTGGAGATGGGTCTTTTATTTGCAGACACATTTCCCTCAACAAACTGCCACCCATGAAACAGTTTCAGAAGGAACAGTGGACAGGAATCCAATTACACAAACTTATTTACAAGATTGAATTAGCTCATGTCTGCAAAGTACTCTGAGCAATTTGGATAGACTTCTTAAGTTGTTTACCTAAAGTATTACCTCACTCTTAAGCCAATTTCCTAGAGGTAGGATGGGCTAAAGGCAGCTTCCATTAGAAAATAATCTTCCCATGAGCTTTTCCCACATCTAATATGGATTCTCATTAGTGGTTTTATGTAAAGGTCTGCTTGTTGAAACAAGATCATTATTTTCACACATTTTTATACATTTTCATTTACTGTCTTCTAAGAAGGGATTGTGATTTTCTAAAAAGTCATACTTTGGTACAAACCATATTTAGATGAATACTTTTAGTGATATTTTCAACATAAGGTGACCAGATGTCTTAATTATGTGTGTGTAGGTGTATGAGTGTGTACATGTTGTAACAAGTTTTATATTAGAATCCCAGCTTCCTGGATACTATTAGCCCCAATGTCCCCCAGGATCTCTGGCAAAAGAAGACTTCAGGGGCACTAACATAGAGTCAGTTCCACGTATGTATAGAGTATTCTAAGGTATAATGGTACCATAGTGGTCAACTTTTTTTAAAGCTGGTTACAAGGAAATCTGATTCCTGCTACTCTGGCTGATGCTACAGCTTCAATAAATACAGAGAATGGTTATTGTTTCTTTCCACTAATATCATAAGAATTTCACAATATTTGACCATTCACGAGTGGGTTGGTTTGGGGGAATGGGATATATGACTTGGTAGATAAAGTCTAGTTCTTTCTTGCTATCAGTGCACAATGAGAACCACTATATAAGAGGCCCTAACAGGCTCTGATGCTAGGGTGAGTGTTCACTGCCTTCAGGCCCCCCAGGCCAGCACGTTCAACCTAGACACCCATTACACTGAGGTTATATTTTCTGTAACTACTCCTGGTCCTGTTTCTATATCATTCAGGTTGCTTAGTTGCAAACAACAAAAGTCCTTTTGTTTAAACCAGAAAAGAGATTAAAAAGTTCACATGCTCTCTAGCAGGGCTTGAATGTCCCAGTGGAACTGCTCCAGCTTCCCTTGGGACAGACAGCTACAAGCACATCACTAATGCTGGACACTGGACACAACTGCTAGGAATTCTGCCACTGATGCTCCTGGAAACTGGGTGTATCTGCTGCTGCTCATGTCACAATGGGCACAGGCAGTGCATGCTCCTTCGGGTCACCAACTTCTTTTCTATTATTTATTTTAAAATTTTTTTAATTTTATGTATTTTATTTTCTATTTATTTTTATTTTACAATCTAACGCTTGGTGAAAGGGTCACCAACTTCTGATTCAAAGGCTGGCATTGGTGTGTTTCATTGGTGAAGGTCAGGATTCTGTGTCTGTTCCTTGTGTTCTCTGCCTCCCATGGCTTACAAACTTACCTCCCCTTGTGTTTTGTATTTGTTACAAATAAGAATGCAAGAGAGACAGACAGAGAAGGGGTGTGGGGGAAGGAGAGAAGAAAGAGGGAAGGGAAGGGAAGGGAAGGGAAGGGAAGGGAAGGGAAGGGAAGGGAAGGGAAAGGAAGGGAAGGGAAAGACTGTAAAGCAAGAAGGCAAAATTTCAGAAATTACATAACCTCAAACCATTTTTAATACTTTATTGTCCCATCAGAAAGACAATTTTAAACCTTTGAGTACTTTTCACAAACCATTAACTTTTAGCTATTACATGTTTTTT
Source organism: Pteropus vampyrus (assembly GCF_000151845.1). Taxonomy (NCBI): domain Eukaryota; kingdom Metazoa; phylum Chordata; class Mammalia; order Chiroptera; family Pteropodidae; genus Pteropus; species Pteropus vampyrus. Next base: position 4,656 of record NW_011889121.1, read on the forward strand.
CCCAAGAAATGTGTAAAACAATCATTCTTACCCTTAGAAGAAAATTGAGATGATTACATAATCTTGGGGGAGAAATTTCTAAGCATGACACCAGAGCCAGAAACCATAAAGGAAAATATTGATAACCTTTACTACTTCAGAAAGAAACACCATAAACTGTGCTTAAATATTTGGCAAATGGGAAAACATTTACAACTTGTATGACAGAAGACTAATGTTCTTAATATAATAATATCTCTTTCAAACCAATAAAAATTTTTAATACTACGGTATAAAAATGGCCAGAGGATATGTACAAATAATTCACAAAAGAGGAAGGCAAATGGTCAACAGCCATATGAAAAGATAATTTAACTTAATAAAAACTGCAAATGAAAATAATGAGGCATAGTCTACCTTTCAGATTGGCAGGGATAAGAAAAATGTTGTGAACAGATCTATCTAAGCCAATTTGGCAGTCCAGCAAATGTCAAGGTCCTTTAGTGAACATGTAAACCTGGGCTGTGGTGATACATACCTACTCTGACAACTTTTCTAGTGGCTGGTTTATTACTATTAAATTAAATACTAACCTAAATTCTCTCAAATGTACAAATATTTATTAGTAAGCAAATACAAAAGAGGATGAAAGGTTTAGTCTGTAGTGCATGTTCCTCTATTCCTGATAATGTGCCTGGCTGGTTTTATAGATGAGTCAGGATCTGGCAGGATTAACAGGACTCTAGAGCTGGAATTACCTCGGGTGCCTACAGACACACTGTCAGTATCGCAATTGAAAATAAGTGGGGAGAACCAGTCATTGCAGATTGGCACCTCCTTTATAACACCTTGTCATTGTGTTTAACAATATCAAGTGAATACACTCTACACATTAATGATCCTACTTGTGGCACTTCATCTTCAGGAAGTTATTGAACACATATGCAGAGATCTGTCCATGGATGACGGATTGCCTCATTGTTAATAGTGCAAGGTTGCAACAATTAAAATTTTGTAAGTAAGATAGTGATGCAAAACAGATCAGTGGTTGCTTAGAAATGGGGTGGAGGCCAGAAGAGGTGGAAGGGATAGGAGGGCAAGATTACAAATGTCCAGGATGAAACTTTTGGGATGATGGACGTATTCACTATCTTTGATTGTGATGATAATTTCATGAGTGTATAGATAAGTTAAAGCTTTTCAAATTATATACTTTAAATATATGCAGGTTATTATATGTCAATAATACTTTAATAAAGTTGTTTAAAATAATTCTGTCAGTAGATAATAGATAAATAATAATAATGAGGGGGAATTTTATTGAGCACTTAACATGTACCTGATATAGTGCCAGGTGTTCCACATATATTATCTCTTTTGATTCTCATCCTAACACCTCGAATTCAGAACTATTATCATCCCATTTCTCAAAGATGAAAAAGCAGGTTTAAAGAACTTAAATCACCTATTCAAAGTCACACAGCTACAAAGTAGCTAAAAGTAAGAGTCAACAAACTACAGCTCATGGACCAAATCCAGCCTGCCACTTATTTTTAAAGTAAAGTTTTATTGGAACAGACTCATGCTTATTTGTTTACATATTGCACATTTCTGCTCTCACACTACTAAGACAGAGTTAAGTAGTTTGCAACAGAGATCATATGGCCCATGTGATGGTTAATTTATGTGTCAACTTGGCTAGGCCACAGCGCCCACATATTTGGTCTAACATTATTCTAGATGTTTCTGTGAAGGTACTTTTTAGATGACATTAACATTTAAATTAGTAGATTTGGGGCAAAACAGATTACCCTCCATAGTATGGATAGGCCTCATCCAATCAGTTAATAAAATTAGAATGATGTTCCTGGAGGAAGAGGGAATTCTGCCAGCAGATTGCCTTCAGACTTGAACTACAACTCTTACCTGGGTCTCCAGCTTGCTGCTGTACCCTACAGATTCTGGACTTGCCAGCCTTCACAGTCACATGAGCCAATTCCTTAAAATACATCTCTCTCTCCCCACGTATATAAATATCTATATATCTACCTACTTATATAGATATAAATATATCTATAAATAGATATATAGATAGAGGTGGATAAAAATAGAGATAGATATCTATATTTATGGATACCTATAGATATATAGTTATAGATATCTATATCTATCTATATATTCTGTTGGTTTTGTTTTTCTGGAGACTACTAACATACAGCCTGCAAAGTCTAAAATATTTATTAATAGGCCCTTTACAGAAAAAGTTTGCTGACCCTTAGCTAAAGGCCAGGGTCAGAACTCAGAGAATATGAAGTTAGAGCTTGTACTCTCAGCCACTACCCTACACTGCCTCATGGAACATCCAATCAGTGGAATATTTTATGGCCATTAAAAATTATGATACCAAACTGTACTTACTGCTTTGGTGAAATGTTCAGAAAGCATTGCTAAACAGAGAAAGCAGGTTACACCTGCATTTATGGTATTATCACATTTCTATTAGAAAAAACATACATGGGAAAAGTTATGGAAATGTATGCACTCAATATGTTAACAGCAGTTTTCACCAGGCACTTAATTATGGGTGATTTTTACTTTTCTTTTATACCTCCTTATATTGTCTGAATATTTCATAATGAACATATAATCAGAAAGAAAAACAACAACAAAACAATTTTTATTTTGAAAATGAGATGAGAACATCTAATGATTTGTTTTTTATACTGCCTCAAAATTACCACCATGTCAAAATGTCCTAGTCAAGGTATCTACGTCAAAATGTCTTTAATGGCAAAACAGTGGCAGCTGTATAATGGCCATGGCCCTCTTCATAATGTCCTGTTAGTTCATTTTCCATGCAGCAGGCAGTCTGAGTAGTCTTTCAATAGCACCCATCTGGTTGTACTTTTGTATATGAATTCTTTCAGTGTACTCCCATTCAAGCCCAAATTGATGTCAGCATGGCACATGGGGTCTTGGTCCTTGGCCCTTGCTGTACCTGTCTTTCCCATTCTGTTCCAGCCACATTATCTGCAGTTCCTGAAAACACCCTGGCCACTGACAGCAATAGCTAGATCTTATTTTTTATTTTTTATTTATTTATTTTTTAGTGTCTAGAATAGTGCTCGGCAAAATAAATGTTTACTAAATGAAAGATGAGTTAATGTATAGAATGCTGAACCTCTAACATGACTGTTAATGAGTTTTCACCTTTGGTCTTTATAGACCAGATGGCCAGAAAGTAACATTTAAGTCATTCAGAAGTTACTTTATTAGCACTGTTCTTTGGTTGCATTTTGGGTGGATTGACCTGGGACCCTAATCATCATATATAACATTGCTTGAATAAAAAAGTGTATTTTAAGTTCTTTCTCTCTGTGTGAAAGACTGGCTAGGTGTTTGCCAATCCATTTCCTTTTCCTGGCCACCCAGAAAACTAATATCCCTTAGCCTTCCTTGCAGTTAGGTTGGGAAATTGTGACTGAATTCTGGCGAATGAGAATATGAACAGAAATAATCTGTGACTTCCACAGATGTGCCTTTTACATATTCTCATTTTCTTGTCCATGTGGCTCAACTCAAAGGCCTCTGAAATGGTGGAACTGCAAAGTGGAAGGAGGCTGGTTCCTGATCTGTGATGTGGACTAGAAATAAACCTTTGTTGAGTTAGCAGCTGAGATTATGGGGTCTATTTGTTATGCAGCCCAACCTAGCTTTTCCTGACTGCATGATTGTCCAAAGAAACTTATGGAACTCTACTTGTTTTTGAGTTGGACAGGACTTACGTGATCACTTTAATTTGGTACTTCAGGATGCAGATGTCGAAGCACATCTCCTTATTCAGCTTTTTCATTTATATTTTCCAAATGATTTGAAAGAGAAACATGGAGTAAGATAATGACTATTCAGTAGAAAGCAAAAAATAGTACAGAGCACAAATAACTCATAATTAGCATAACAATTCTTGCTATTAATATGAATCTTTCATTTCTTCTCTACTGTTTTTTGGTTTAGAAATCTGCTAGGTTTAATAGAAAGCTCCAAACACACTGTCTTTTTGAATGAAAGGGGGTTGTACAAACCTATCAAACACACGAATATATTATGTTTCATTAGTTGATTCATTTATGTAAGAATGAAATCAAACCAAAAATTAATTAGGACCTACTATGTGTGTTTTGTTGTACAGCAATACTCTGTTCAGTTGGCATTCAGATGGGGTTGTTGGTAGATTCAATATGCTTATAGTAATGCTCATCTGTTAAATAATCTTTGCTAAATGTGACCAGAAATATGGAATTTTTTATTGGCAATTAGAATCCTTGGGCTGCGTATTATTCTGTTAGACATCTGGTTGCCAATTCCATACAGGATCTCTTCATGACCATCATATACTGCTGGGAACATTAATTCACTTTGAAGAGCAAATTAATTGAAAAGGTCTTCCAAACAAAACACATAAAATGATGCTGTTGCAAATATAATTATTTGACCACCAGAGTAGGGATCATTTCTGTGAATTTTTGCCCGATTCCCCCTATTTGCTTGTGCTCCCACTTTAGCTTGTGTGAGCTTTATATCATGACCTGTGGCAATTATTTCTTACCTGGCTCCTCTAGCAGACCACGATGCACAAGAAGGCACACACCAACCCCCTTTTAACTTTATATCCTGAGTTTCTAATCTGAAGTAGCAACTCAATAGATGCTTATTTTATGAATATCGATAGTTGTTCAGACTGTTGTGATGTTAGAGTTAGAAAAGCTCCTTAAAATAAAAAATTAAATACCTACTTTACAGTTACAATTTGTAACTGACTTTTAAATGCAGCACATATATAAATAGGTCAGGTTTTGTATCACTACATCAAGATATTCTATACAGTTTTAAGATACCAAAAATTTTAAGAAAAACATGGTGGGAAGTTGAGAAAAGGTTTAAGGAAGAATTTAACTTAAAGGTGCAAAATCTGACCTGTATTTGAAAAAAAAAATCAGAATAGGGTGCTATTTTGTGACTTGGGGTAGGACATCCTATCGTATCTGAAAAAAGCCAGGCTTAAACAAGACATTCAACCAAACGAGACAGTGAAAGATAAGCCAGAGGGCCAGAGGTAAGAAAGATTTGTTATGAAGCCATTTCACATTGTTGTTTTAGCTTTTACCCTGCCTGCGTTGCTATCAAATGGGACCAAACCTGAAGGGAAATCTGTTCTCTTATGAAAGCTTCCAGAGGAAGATGAATCCACTGCATCCAGTATTTAGCCAGGTTGGTTGTTATGGAATTTCTCTTTGTATATCATCCCAAATTCTTTAAGCTAGAATTTACACCCTCCCCCTTTTTGGTTGTCTCAGTAGAGTTGGAGAACAACTAGTCATCATCTTCAATGTAAGATGTTAAATCATCCCAGTTTTTTCCTTTTGTATGAAATTTCGGTTCCCTTATTGATTTCTTTTAGGACCTTATTTCCTAAGCAGTCATGACTCTGACTCTGCCGGAATGTCCCTGAGCTGTCTCTTTTATCCTGGAGCTCTGTACATAAAAAGAACATGACTAATGCCCAGGAAAGAAAAGCTAGTATATGAAATCCTTAAATGTCACTTTCCCTGTGTACTTTGTCTCCTCCCTAGTTCACTCACTATGAACACATTCTGTGTATCAGGAGTTCTAGGTGCTCTGGGATATCATAGTGAACAAAACTGACCCAAATCCCTAGCCTCACAAACTTTACCTTCTAGCTGGGGGAGACAGACAATAAATAAAATATATAAATAAAGTCATAGTATGGCAGCTGATAATAAATGTGATGGATAAAAATAAAGTGGGAGAGGGATAGGATAGTGTTTAGGGTTGCAATTCTAATAGTGGCTAGAATAGATTTGAGAGAAAAGATTGTTAAAAATGATTAAAGAAGACAATTTAGGCGATGCAAACTTTATTTCCCACTTCATGAAGTGGGCAGTCTCTGTTTCCAAGCGTCTAAAGAACTTAAAAATGGGGTGGAAGGCAGGAAACTTTTATAGGATAAAGAGTAAGAAAGAAGGAAGTGCAGAGCTCAGAGTTGGCTTGGCATTTGTTTCACTGGATATACTGCATTTTTGGTTAAGCGGAGCATTTACAGACACATGAAAGCTATCTAAGTTTCAGTTTGTTGATGCGGCACCCAGGCAGGAGCAGCTCCATCGTGGGCCTAGAGATTTATTTCAACAACATAAATTCTAAGTAAAGACCACAGAGAAGTGAGGAAGCCAGCAAACAGGCATCTGGAGCAGAGCTTACCAGACAGAGAAAACAGCAAGCACGAAGGCCCCGAGGTCAGAACTGGCTGGTGTGTTTGAGAAAGTAAGGCGGTAGTAGGAGCAGAGTGAACAAGAGGAAAGGTAGGAAGATGGAGACAGAGAGGTACAAGTCGGCTTGAGTAGAACCTTGGAGAAGGCTAGAAGGACTTGGTTTCTACTTTGGGTTGGAGAGCCATTGGTGGGTTTTAAGCCAAGGACTGCCCCACATGTGATTATGCCTTAACAGGATCACCATGTTGAGCATAGACTGAAGGAGGAAAGAGTGGCAATTGGGAGACCAGCTGAAGGCTATTGTTATGATTCAGCAGCATGATTATGACATCTCAGACCAGGACAGTGGAAGTAGAGATAGGGAGAAGTGGACAGATTCTAGATATATTTTGAAGGGAGGGTCAATAGAACTTACTGATGGAATAGATGGGAATATAAAAAAAAATAAAAATAAAAAGAAGAATTGTGTGTGACTTCAAGATTTTTGGCCTGTGCCAATAAGGAAGGATGAAGTTGCCATTAAATGGTGGGAGTAGAGAATGTTTTCTATAGTGGCTGAGAAGTGGGTTGGTCAGGAGCTCAGTTTTAGACATGATAAATTAGAGACTATCAGACTTCCAAGTAGAGATGCTGAAGAGGCGGTGGATTTACAAATGTGGAATTCATGGATGACGTTCTGGCTAGAGGTACTAATTCTGGAGTCATCATCATATCGAAGGTATTTATAGAGACTGAATGAGATCACCATGATAGCATGCACATTAAAGAGAAGAGGTTCAAGGAATGAGCCTTGGGGCATGCCCCACAGGGATAAGCTGTGAAAATATAAGCACATATGCATACACATCACACAGAAGGATTTTGGTGGAGGCAACCATGAGTGAGTAAACTCTGGAGAAGGAGGGTGTTTGGGCTTAGTATGGAGGAAAGAAAGGATACTGATGTGTGGAACATGACTGGTTGGATGAAACCTTGGAGAAAAAGAATGCAGCAGTGAGTGAAAAAGTCTAGGCTGATGGCTAGAAGCAGATGAAGAGACAGTATGACTATAATACGCAGAAGGATGGAGAGACAGGTAGGAAGAATGGTTTAGGTTACTCTTCTCTTGTTTTGCAATTCTATTTCCCCCCAAATTAATGGCAGTGTTTTTGACTGGGCTGCCTGGAAAGAGCCTCTGAGATGTAGTATTCTCTGCAGATGGAGTGCTAATCTGATGAAAGTTTACTGGGATTGCTCACCTGAGGAAGGTTTACTGGGGAGTGCTCATGGGAGATACATCCTAAGGAAGTGAGGAAGGCGGTGGGGCAGAGAAGCTGAACTATGATGCAGTTGGGCTTCAGCAGATCCTACAGGGAACTCTGGAGCTGGGATGACCCTTCTGAATTGTCCCAAATTGAGGCAAGGGGACTAGGTTTTTGTGTCATTATCTCAACCAGTCATCGGCCCAGGCCGTTCCCCCACGAGAGATGGTGTTGCCTTGGGTAAGACAGTTCCCTGCAGCTGAAGGCAATGCCCAGAGACAGACACCAGTTGTGAGCCATCAACAACCGATATTCTCAGAAGCTGGGATGTGGGTGTCCTGGCCCTGAAGACAAAAGTGGATGTGACCAGAGCACCGCAGAATCCAGTATCTGCTAGGAGCATCTACAAGCTAAAAAAGCACTAAGAGGTCAGATATTGTATTTAAATGAATGCAAATAAATGAAGATGGCTTCTTTCACCACCCTCGGAAAACATCTCTTTATTTGCTGGCTTTTATGAGATGGTCAATTGTTTTCTCCTGGGATAGCGTCATTAAATTAGAGAAGTGACTACAGGGTTGGACAAAGTAGGAAAAGTATGCAAGAACTGATGCCATTTAAGTATCTCTAAGAGCTGGAGCCTGCCAGCTCAGGAGAATATGAAAAGAATAAAGCCTGTACTCAGGCTGGAAAGAGAACCTGAACTATGTAGTCATTCCGTACTGCTTCCCTAGAAGGCATTTGGAAATGTGTTGGGGCGGCTTTGTCATCACAATGACTAGGAGAATCACAAAGCGAGGGAAAATCATGCATAATGAAAAATCATCTCAACCTAAATGCCAATAGTATCTCTATTGAGAAACACTGTGGACAAAGGAAATTAGATGCAACCTGGCTATAGGTAGGATGGCCAGGTAATTTACCCTACTAACCAGGCTATTTTTGAGAATGAAAGGGTTTTGTTAATAATTATGTCAAGACAACTAGCATAAACCATGAATGAGGCCGGTGTGCTGGGATTTATGGGAGCCCTAGTCCAGTCCGGGGGCTTGCCATTCACACTTAAGGGGTAAGTCAAACCCAGGAACACAGGGTGTGAGGAATGTATGCAAAACTTACTTCCTATATGGCTCGGAGTCCCCCCGTTGCCATACTGACATAAAAAGGGATTGAATGTTTATCCTCCTGTGGCATAAGAAGAGGTACCTTCTTAGCCACAAATTTCTGACCAATAAAAATTGTCAACATGCGGAGGAGATTTAGTTTTAATATGGACAGGAATTGTTGAACCAGTAACCTCCACTCTTGAGTAAAAGTACTCCCTCAGTGCTGTTTTTCTCAAATATCTTCATGTCATGGCATACAGAGAAATTGATAATTATGGAGCATTCTTGATTAACTGCAGGAGGCTGAAGGTTACAGGCTCCATCTGGCCACCCCCAAGATGGCAGAGTTCAAGACCTCAGCATTCTTGGGACACCTTAGGAGTACATCACTGAGAAGCTCTGCCTTACCAAGTAAGTCTCCCTGCTACTCCACAAAGTAAATCTCAAAAGCCTAGGAAGTTTGGAATAAAATGAAAAGATGGTGAAGTAAACCTAACCCATGGTTTTAATACTTTTACGTTGAATTTAGGAATAATCTGTATTTGTTTAAAGTGCTTAGAATGTTTGTGGCCACTTAGCTTATTAGTGAATTGGAGAGATTAGCCTTGGGTCTCAATTGAAAAAGTGTACTTTTACAAATGTGATTTCCAAATGAACAGTATAAAAACGGACTCAGTTCATACGGTAGATGAGATCAGAATGTTTCAGAGAATGTATACCTCATGCACAATTTACTCCGTCGTTCTGTGGGGAGTAATTGTGGGTCCAGATGTGGGGTCGAGGTGGGGGTGGCAGGGAGAGGATGGGTTGGGATGCTGGGCCTCAGTCTTGCTAGAGACCACCCAATCTCGGGGATCTCGGGAGTTCTACTGGAGTGGCAGGGGAGTCCTGAGCTGAGGAACAGCTGGTGCCCATATATAAAAGGCCCCTCATCCAAGACTGGTCCTTAAGGAGTATGGCCACCAGCTATCAAGCAAACCCCAATCACCTTCTTTCGAGGCCCCGACAGAGTCACAGTGTAATTGCGCCTCGCTCCAGGGGCTGACCAGGTGAAGGAGACCGGGGTCCATTCCAAAGGCTGTGCAAGAGTTGCACAACCTAAACGCCCAACCCCTCCACCCTGGAACTGAACTGTGTATATGCAGGCTTTGTCTATCGCTTCCCTAGGAGGCCAAAGGCCTTGGAGAAGCTATAAGGACTTCTGAAAGGAGGTCATGGGGACCAAATCTGACCTCTGCCAAAGTACAAAACCTCAGCAACTCAAACACACAGTTCCATTATACTCAGGGCCAGTCGTACCTTCAGGTAGCAGCGAGGTGTCTAGAATTCCTCCCTGGACAACATCGCTGCCTCTTCCTGGAGCCTTTTCCCTTAGGAACAACCTCAAGGCATTGCTGACCCAGCCCAGTTTGTCTTTTTGATGATAGCCACTCTAACAGATGTGAGATGATACCTCATCGTGGCTTTGACTTG
>NW_011889121.1:15646-22690 GCF_000151845.1 Pteropus vampyrus
ATTTTTTATTATTTTTTATTTTTAAATTTTTTATTTTTTAAATTTATTGGGGTGACATTGGTTAATAAAATTATATAGGTTTCAAGTGTACAATTCAATAATATATCATCTGTATATTCCACTGTGTGTTCACCACCCAAAGTTAAATTTCCTTCTGTCACCATATATTTGACCCCCTTTACCCTTGTCTACTTCTCCCCTCCCCCCTTTCCCTCTGGTAACCACCATACTGTTGTCTGCATCTATGAGTTTTTGTCTTGTTCATTTGTTGCTTTCAGTTTTTATCTCATATATGAGTGAAATCATATGGTTCTCTCAACTTTTCCTATCTGACTTATTTCTCTTAGCATGATTATCTCACGATCCATCATGTTATCACAAATGGCAGTATTTCATCTCCCCGTATGGCTGAGTAATATTCCATTGTCTATATGTACCATATCTTTATCCAATCATCTATCAAAGGGGGTACTTTGGTTGTTTCATGTCTTGGCCGCCATGACATGAACATCACCTGCAATGAACATCAGGGTACATATATCTTTATGGATAAATGTTTTCAAATGTTTGTGATGAGAGTTTACAAGAAGAGGGATTGCTGGGTCATGCGGTAATTCTATTTTTAATTTTTTGAGGAACCTCCATACTATTTTCCATAGTGGCTGCACCAATTTACAACCCCACCAACAGTGCATGAGGGTTCCCTTTTTTTTCACATCCTTGCCAATGCTTGTTTGTTGATTTATTGATGATAGCCATTCTGACACATGTGAAGTGATATATCATTGTGGTTTTAATCTGCATTTCCCTTATGATTAGTGATGTTGAGCAACTTTTCATGTCTATTGGCCATCCAAATGTTGTCTTTGGAGAAATGGCTAGTCAGGTCCTCCACCCATTTTTTAAATTGGATTTTTGTGGGTTTTTGTGGTCTTAAGTTGTATGAGTTCCCTATGTATTTTGGATATTACTCTCTTATCTGATATATCATTGACACATATTTTCTCCCATTCAGTAGGTTGTCTTTCTTATTGTTGGTGGTTTCCTTTGCTGTGCAAAAACTCCAGTTTGATGTAGTCCCATTTGTTTATTTTTTCTTCTGTTTCCTGCACCACATTTTTTTTCTCCATTCATCAGTCAAAGGACACTTAGGTTACTTCCATATCTTGGCTGTTGTAAATAATGCTGTAATGAACAGGGGGGTTCACATATCTTTTCAACACAGCGTTTTCATTTTATTCGAATAAATACTCAGAAGTAGAATGCTGGAGTATGTAGTAGTTCTATTTTTAAATTTTCGAGAAACTTCCGTACTGTTTTCCGTAGTGGCTACGCGAGTTAACATTCCCACCAACAGTGTACAAGGGTTCCCTTTCTCTTAATCCTCACCAACACTTATTTCTTGTCTTTTTGATAATGCCGTTCTAACAGGTGTGAGATGATACCTGATTGTAGTTTTCATTTGCACTTCCCTGATGATTAGTGATATGGAGCACCTTTTCGTGTACCAATTGGCCATCTGGATGATTTAAAAAATATATATTTATTTAGATATTCTACAAATTTTAAAACTGGATTTTAAAAATTTACTTGTGTGAGTTACTTATATGTTTTGGATATTAACCCCTTATCAGATATATGATTTGCAAAGATTTTCACCATGCCATAGGTTGTCTTTTCATTTTGTTGACGGTTTCCTTTGCCATACAGAAGCCTTTTAGTTTTATGTAGTCCCACTTGTTTATTTCTGCTTTTGTTGCCTTTGCTTTTGGTGTTAAATCTAAAAAAAAAAACAAAACAAAAAAGAAACAAAAAAACCAAAACATTGCTGATACTGCTGTCGAAATTTTACCCCCTATGTTTTCTTCTAGAAGTTTTATGGTTTCAGGTCTTGCATTCAAGTCTTTATTTCGAGTTGATTTTTGTATATGGTGTAAGATAGTGGTCTGGTTTCATTCTTTTGCATGTGGCTGTCCAGTGTTCCCAACACCATTTACTGAATTAACTGTCCTTTCTCCATTAATTGACCATATAGTGTGGGTTTATTTCTGGGCTCCTTATTCTGCTCCATTGATCTATGTGTCTATTTTTTTTTAAATTAAGTTTATTGGGGTAACAGTGGTTAATACAATCATATAATTTTCAGGTGTACATTATCATTTGACATCTATATATTCTATTGTGTGTTCACCACCCAAAGTCCAGTTTCCTTCAGCTACCATATATTTGATCCCCTTTACCCACTTCACCCTCCCCCTACCCCCTATATTTGACCCCCTTTACCCCGTCTACCTCTTCCCTCCTCCCCCACCCCACTAGTAACCACTAGTCTATAGTCCTCTGGTAACCACTAGCCTATAGTCCATGTCCATGAGTCTCTGTTTGTTTGTCCTGCTCATTTGTTGCTTTTAGGTTAATAGCTCACATATAAGTGATATCACATGATTTTCAACTTTTTCTGCCTGGCTTATTTTGCTTAGCAAGATTATCTCAAGTTCCATCCATGTTGTTGCAAATGGCAGTATTTCAGCTCTTGAAAATTGGTACAGCCTCTATGTGTCTGTTTTTATACCAATACCGTACTGTTTTGATTATTAGAGCTTTGTAACAGAGTTTGAAATTAGAAAGCTTGATACTTCCAGCTTTGTTCTTTTTTCCCAAGATTGCTTTGACTGTTCGGAGTCTTTTGTGGTTCCATATAAATTTTAGGATTGTTCTATTTCTGTGAAAACTGTCATTGGAATTTTGATAGGGGGTGCATTGAATCTGTAGATTGCTTTGGGTAATATGGACATTTTAACAATATTAATTCTTCCAGTCCATGAGCACAAAATATCTTTCCATTTATTTGTCTTTTTCAATTTCTTTCATCGATGTCTTACAGTTTTCATTGTACAGGTCTTTCACTCCCTTAGTTAAATTTATCCTCATGTAGAAGGTGAACCTTATTGTTCAACCGTGACCAGTTCTAAGTCGTATCTCAAACCTTCATGATTGTCTAAGCAGTCTTCCTTGTTTTCAGGAACTCCCAGTAGTTGAGGGTGTGCCAAGATCTGTCAGTGACCCAAAGTGAGCATCTCAGTGAGCACCTAGACGCAGGCTGATTGGAAGCTGGACTCTCTCTTTCAGGAGAAGGCTGGGAGCTGGGTACTTCTATCTGCTGCCTCTGCACTGTGCCCTGGGGGGATAGCCAGTTAAGAACTGTTCCTCTGTTTGGTACAGTCCCGTGGACCCACGAATGTAATCAGAACTGGCTACCAGAGTCAAGTGATCAAGGGACATTCCCTGGGCGGGCAGCAGCTGTACAAACCTGGGCATTGAGCCTGTGCACAAGCTCCTTTCTGGGAGATACCAGTGAGGGAGGCAGGGGGAGAGCACAAAAATGGCATCCGTCATCCTCTGGGGTCTCTTGCAAATATTGTAGTTGGCACCTGGATGTGTGTTAAATTAGAAGTCTGCCACTCAGGCAGCAGCTATTAAGATAAGCAAATAGGCTTCTAGCAAGTAAAGACTGGGCATTGCTGCCGCTAAACTGTGCCCTGAAGGTTTAACCATAGTGAGTCTGCATAAGCCCTTTAAAAACTGTCTCATAGTTCACCGCAACCGTGTGGGTATCGACACAAGCTCTGTTGGCTTTCAAAAGTAGATGTTTTCAGGGCCTATGTCTCTGGTGGAAGTCTTAGAAGTTGGGATGCCAAATGTGGGGTCCAAATCCTTCACTCCTCAGGGAGAATCTGGGAGTTGTGAGTTCCCTCCAGGTTATGTGTTGCCATGCCAGGGGTGGGGTTTATGGTGACATTGCACTTCAGCCTCTCTTACCCATTTCAGTGTGTTGTCTTGTTTGCCAACATGTGGAGGAGTCACTCAGTTTCTGGGTTTCTTTCAGAGGGAATTGTTCTGTATGCAGTTATAGATTCAGTGTGTCTGTGGGAGGGCAGGTCAGGAAACTCCTAGGTTGCCATTTTGAACTGAAACTCTTAGAAGGCTAATGTTCTTATTTTTAACAAATCATCTATATTATACATATGAAAATAATAAGATTTCTAAGTTGAACCCAAAGGTTTAAGAATATTTAGGCTTTAAAATGTATACCAAATGGAGAAACTTAGAGATACCACCTTTACCAAATGATCAAAGTTAACATCATCAAGAATGGGACAGACCATTATTACATTCCTCCTCCTATGATGGGATGAGGACATGTCATCACTTGTGTCATACTCCTGCCAAAAACATATACCATGCATCGAATTAGGAGGACACATCAAACCCAAATTGAGGCACGTTCTACAAAGTGACTGGCTTCGACTCTTAAAAAATGTCAAGGTCTTTGAAGACAAAGGCAGAGAAACTGTTCCAAATCAAAGGAGATTAAAGAGACATGACTAAGTGTCATGAGATCATGAATTAGATCCTAGACCAAACCAGGGAAACACATATAACTAAAAAAAAAAAAAAAAAAGTAATCGTACAACAGATGTTTAAGAATGGGTTGTGGACTAGATGATACTTACGTATAATGTTAAATTTATTTTGACAACAGCAATGTGGTTATGGAAGAGAATGTCCTAGTTTTTAGAAAAATATACATTAAGTATTTAGTGTAAACAGGTGCAATGTCTAAAAGTTACTCTGAAGATAGTTCAGGAAGAAAACAGACTGATGAGAAAGAGGAAGAGGGGGAGGGAGAGGGAGGGAGAAAGGGAGAAACTATAAACAATTGTTGAATCTGGGTAAAGGGTATATGGAGCCTCTTTGTACCAGTCTTGCAACTTTTCTGTAAGTTTATTTCAAAGTAAAAAGTTATAGAAGAGCTAAAAATTTGTTTCAAATGCATATGCATACATATATATGTATGTATGCATATATGTATAGAATTTAAGCCTCGAGCTACTGTACATAATCTTTTCTGTGCACAAAAGCCACTCTCGAACCTCACAAACCTCACACACTCACACAACATTGTTTATCATGGAATGTCTGGAGTGTTGCTGTTCTTAGCTG
The DNA here is from genome assembly GCF_000151845.1 of Pteropus vampyrus. Lineage (NCBI taxonomy): Eukaryota > Metazoa > Chordata > Mammalia > Chiroptera > Pteropodidae > Pteropus > Pteropus vampyrus. The sequence goes on from NW_011889121.1 coordinate 20,651, forward strand.
TTCTCGTGTTGTCAAATGAGCCTATGAGATCGCAGCATTCTAAAGTCCAAGGAGCAATGGAGGATTTTTTTGTGGTTCCTACTCTGGTGGCTTTGCAACTGTGGGAAAGAATTCAATTCATGTCCTTTCTACACTTAATTTGAGGGCAAAGTCTTTGCAAGTGTGCTAGTGGTTGCCTTTGTATTCATTCCACCTTTAGTGCATGACAAATTCAGGAAAATCCCATGGCGGCTCCACAAAACACATCTATTAGTCTTGATGCTTTCTCCCAAACATGCATTTTGCTTGCTGGTGCACAATCTGTGCCTGCTTGATCCATTTTATTTTTTAACTGAAATAATTCCTTCCCCTCCAGTCTGCCAGGTGTGGAATGTAAAGCCAAATGCCCTCCTCAGAGTCATCCACACGCAGTTGTCTTAGACATGGTGAAGTGTTAAAAATTCCTTGGTTCCTTCGTGTGCCATCAAAACAGCCAATCTGATGTTTCAAATAAAGGCAGGTTTGAGGACTGGCAGGAGGGATAAATGATATATTCATTTAAATGGGATGAAAATTAGTCTTCGTATACGTGGGTGGTCTTTTAATGTAATAGTCACTTAGGTCGGCATCATCACCCCACCTTCAAAAACTTAAGTGTTTCATATCGGAAAGGCCACAATCACTTATCATTCTTAATGAGCTCGATGATCTGTTATTTCCAAAAATCACTAGAATAGAACGTAGCTAGTGGACTTTTATAATTTCTCTGGATCCCTAGCATCTGAACCCTGTTGGGGAACTCTTCACCGTGAATCTTGGTGGGAGCCAAAGACAGCCTCTCGCTGGAGGAGCTGGCATTGCTACTCATTTCCTAGCCTCCTTTGCAGCTAGGCCAGAAGCCGAGCAGGACAGGGGTGAGGGACTCTGCCGCTGGCGGTGGTTATGACCATGTATAATGGGGGTATCCTCCCCAGAACCAGTTCTGTGGCTTCCTTTTAGACCAGGGGTCTCCGACTTCTAGGCTGCAGAACAGTACCGGTCCGTGGCCTGTTGGAACCTGACTGCAGAGCAGGAGGTGAATGGCAGGCAAGTGAGTGAAGCTTCGCCTGCGTTTGCAGCTGCTCCCCAGTGCTAGCATCACCGCCTCAGCTCCACCTCAGATCATCGGGCATTAGATTCTCACAGGAGCACCGGTCCCTGGTGCCAAAAAGTTTGGGGACCACTGTTACAGACGAGACTCCTACTACTCAGACTTCCCCATTCACAATAATAGAAATGAGATGAAATTCTCTTGAGAAGCAGTGTAAATTGCAAACTGGTTAATTCATATACTTGTCATTACTAAAACAGAAAACAAAAATCAACACTATGGCAATTGCTGCACAAAAACGATCTCCCAAGCTATAAATGCCTACCACCGTTGATCCAGAAATCTCATTTCTAGGAATGTGGCCCACAGATATATTTTTGCACAAGTGAAGTAATGAAATGAGAGATGCGTGGTATTGTTTGTCATAGCAAAAGACTGCGAACCACCCACATATCCCACCAAAAGAGGCTGCTTAAATAATATCCCACTAACGTATGCTGGAATATTATGCAGCTATAAAAGAAATGATACTGTAGAATATTACTCAGCCACAAAAGAGTGAAATCTTGCCATTTGTGACAACATAGATGGACCTAGAGAGTGTTGTGCTGAGTGAAGTTAAGGCAAAGAAAGACAAATACCATAAGCTTTCACTTACATGTGGAATCTAAAAAACAAAATAAACAAACTAACAGATACAAACAGAATGATGGTTGCTCGATGGGAGGGGGGCTGGGTGAAAAACAGAAAGGGATTAAGTGCAAATTGGTAGTTACAAAATAGTCACAGGGATGTGAAGTACAGCATAGGGAATATAGTCGATAATATATATTTTTTTCAATTAGAGTTGACATTTAATATTAGTTTCAGCCGTACAGCATAATAGACATTTACATAACTTACAAAGTGATCCCCTGATTAGTACCCACCTGACACTATACATGGTTATTATATTATGGACTGCATGCTGT
>NW_011889121.1:23540-27113 GCF_000151845.1 Pteropus vampyrus
TTACAAAATAGTCACAGGGATGTGAAGTACAGCATAGGGAATATAGTCGATAATATATTTTTTTTTTCAATTAGAGTTGACATTTAATACTAGTTTCAGCTGTACAGCATAATAGACATTTACATAACTTACAAAGTAATCCCCTGATTAGTACCCACCTAACCATGACACTATACATGGTTATTATATTATGGACTGCATGCTGTACTTCACATTTCCGTGACTATAACTACCAATTTGTACTTTTTTCTTCTTAAAAAAAATTTTGTTAGTTTCAGGTATACAGTACATTGGTTAGACATGTATATAGTTTATGAAGTGATCCCCCAGTTACTCTATCACCCCTCTGGCTCTACACACAGCCATTGCAATACTATTGACTATATTCCTTACGCTGTACTCTACACCCCCGCGATTGTTCTCTAACTGCTAATTTGTACTTTTTCATTCCTTCCCCTCTGCACCCAGACCCCCAACCGCCCTCCCATCTGGCAGCCTGTTTGTTCTCTGTATCTACGAGTTGGTCTTTGTTTGTTCATTTTGTTCTTTAGATCCCACGTAGAAGTGAAACATATGGTATTTGTCTCTCTCTGATAGTCAATAATATTGTAGTAACTATGTGTGGTGCCAGGTGGGTACTATACTTATCGGGCGATCGCTTTGTAAAGTATATAAATGTTTAACCAGTGCGGTGTGCACCTGAAACAAATACAATCTTGTATGTCAACTGTAATTGAAAAATAAAATTTTAAAAATGAGAAAGCACTGTATATATTGAAATGGAAAAATCCATTTCAATATAAGAATGTATCTCGAGTCCATTCTTAAGTTTAAAAAAAAGCAAGGTACATAACTAGGTGCATAGAATGTTATCTTCTGTGTAATAAAAGGGAAAAATAGGAACATATGTTTGTAATCGCTTATGTAATATAAAGATACTTTGGAGGGATATACAAGAATTTAATAATATTCACTCATAGGGCAGTGGGGATGATGTGGGAACAGGGTGTTTGGGGCCATTTCACTGCCTTTCTAGATTTTTCAACCATATGAATTAATCACCTATTAAAATAAAGTACTGCTGTCCAGTCAATACATTTTTTGTAACATAACTGCGTGCTTTATTGAGATACACAGTAAAGCAGTAATATAATACAATAGTAAGGCATATATTTGGTGAAGTCTGATATGTTGTGAAAATGCGGTAAAACTGAAGTTTAAAAAAATAATTAGTAAATGTTACAGTGTTGGTGTTAAAACACATCTTATGATACTCAAGTAAGAACCCAGTACCTGAAAACAATGACATACCATGCCATGTGATGCGTATGCTTCAGTTACATTGATTATGATTTAGTTTAATACTCAGTGGTTATAAAGAACACGAAATAATATCCAAATTATGCTTAAAACGTGGCAATAAAGCTCTCGATTTTTATTCATGTATTTCGACACTCACTCCAGAACTAATGTCTAAAAGATAAAAGATTAAAACAAAATTATGCACTCTATCTCTGATTGTAGAATGAAACTTAAACTTCTTATTAGGGAGTAAAGTAACCCCCTTGCTTTAAATCATGGTTAAAAAAAAATACTGGGATAAAGAAAAAGTCCAGAGTCACATAAAGGAAAAAAACGCAAGACTAAAACCAAATCTTCATGTAATTTGTTACCGTAGAGCTTTGGGTTTTCTTTTAGAAATTATAAGGGGAAAAGAGAATGGAGAAAAATGTTCACACAATGGACAAGTGGTGAAGCTGTGAAATCAGGTGTGCACAATTATTAAGAACACCCCAAAACCAAAGTGAGGTAGAAATAGCATGAGAAGCCATGTTTGATGTTAATCATTAATAAAATAATGGACAAAACTCACTCTCCAAAAGTTAATTACACTTGATGTAAGAGGTAACAGATTTGCAAAATGTCACATGGTGATTTCTATTGAATGATTAATGAAAATCAAAGACTAATACAATGAAATGAAAGAATAAAGCTTTTTCCTACCAGTTAGTCCTCTTGAGTGTTTCTCCTCTTTTTGCTTATATATTTAACCTGCTTAATCCACCAAAAAGAGTTTGGAGTACCTTTTGGAACATCCGAATCAATTTGTGTTTCCGCTTACAAACCTGTGTGGAATTACTTGTAGAGAGATGCAGAGGAGGGAAGCACAGGTCGTGAACTTCTGGATGGATATTTAACAGTATCACAGTGTGATGGGGCTGCTGTCTTATGCTTTCCCAAGCGTTATTTTGATCTAAGTCTTATGGCATTTAAAAAAGCTCACTGCAACAGGAAAAAAAAAATCTTAAGGAAAAAACAAAAACCAAACACCCATTTCTGTTTGACTGTGAGAAGAGGGAAGAATCATTTAGTGGTAATTATAAAGATCTCTATATGTGGTTATGAACATTCATCCAATCCTTTACGTCAGGAGCAGCCTACTCCCTCAGAGGGAGAGGCTGGGAACCCAGAGCCCTCCTTGTCTTGGGGAGTTAAAATGCCTTCTGATGCTCTGACTTCCACTGAAGCATCATTAAATCTAAATCGTGGCACTGCCAACAGCAGGAAGTTGAATGTATCAACCGACGGATTATTCTGACACAGTTAAGTCCTGTGTACTCATTCATTCACATGTTCCTTTAAGAAAATTTCAATACTTTAGTTGTCAGTGGCAACTTTAAATGAGAAACATCTGGAGCCCCAGCCAATGTTTTAGTGTGTTAATTTCCTTGTGGCGGCAGGCTCCAGGGAAAAAATCATTCTAGACCAAGCAGGTAAGCCTGGATGACCAGAAGCAATTTCTTTCCATTAGCAAGTGGTAGGAACATTTGAACAAGAAATTTAAAAGGTCTCTAGAAATTTATATCTATCTATATACCTATATACTCATAGACATATAGATGTATAAAATGAAAACCCACAGCCCGTCATTTGGTGGTGTTAGAGGAAGTCCTATCTTTAATATGCAAGAAAAAGAAAAGCCATGGATTCCAAATGGATATCACACTAAAAGGATGCAAAACAATGCGCTGCCTCAAACTTTGTGTGTGTTTGCGTGTCTGTGTGTGTATGTATGTGTTTGTTTTTAGGGGTTTTTATAAACAACTTTTTTTTTTTATAAAGCACACTTTAGTTTACAATCTTTCTTTATAACTGTTATAAATTTTTAAACAACCCAAAATGCGTTCCATATAAAGAAATGGCAAGTTATTTAGCTATCAAGATTTTACATGTAGTTTTCTTATAACTTTTTTTGTACAATTGCATAGACGTGTAAAACCTGCCATTGTTAACAAAACAATAACAGACTTAGAAACTACTGAAATCTACAGTATAGTACCACTACCCTTCACAAAAATATAGATTTTTTTTTTTCTTGTAAACTCTTACTGTCTAATCCTCTTTGTTGTATGAATATTATAAAAACCATGCGGGAATTAAGAGTTGTAAAACATTTATTCTGCTCCTTCTTCATCTGTCATGACTGATACTAAGGTCTCCATCGCTCGGCCCAAATCATCTGCCAAGTGGAAAAGGCTTCCTACATTGTGTCCTGGAAAACAAAGAAAAACA
>NW_011889121.1:27163-36536 GCF_000151845.1 Pteropus vampyrus
CACAGGTCGTGAACTTCTGGATGGATATTTAACAGTATCACAGTGTGATGGGGCTGCTGTCTTATGCTTTCCCAAGCGTTATTTTGATCTAAGTCTTATGGCATTTAAAAAAGCTCACTGCAACAGGAAAAAAAAAATCTTAAGGAAAAAACAAAAACCAAACACCCATTTCTGTTTGACTGTGAGAAGAGGGAAGAATCATTTAGTGGTAATTATAAAGATCTCTATATATGGTTATGAACATTCATCCAATCCTTTACGTCAGGAGCAGCCTACTCCCTCAGAGGGAGAGGCTGGGAACCCAGAGCCCTCCTCGTCTTGGGGAGTTAAAATGCCTTCTGATGCTCTGACTTCCACTGAAGCATCATTAAATCTAAATCGTGGCACTGCCAACAGCAGGAAGTTGAATGTATCAACCGACGGATTATTCTGACACAGTTAAGTCCTGTGTACTCATTCATTCACATGTTCCTTTAAGAAAATTTCAATACTTTAGTTGTCAGTGGCAACTTTAAATGAGAAACATCTGGAGCCCCAGCCAATGTTTTAGTGTGTTAATTTCCTTGTGGCGGCAGGCTCCAGGGAAAAAATCATTCTAGACCAAGCAGGTAAGCCTGGATGACCAGAAGCAATTTCTTTCCATTAGCAAGTGGTAGGAACATTTGAACAAGAAATTTAAAAGGTCTCTAGAAATTTATATCTATCTATATACCTATATACTCATAGACATATAGATGTATAAAATGAAAACCCACAGCCCGTCATTTGGTGGTGTTAGAGGAAGTCCTATCTTTAATATGCAAGAAAAAGAAAAGCCATGGATTCCAAATGGATATCACACTAAAAGGATGCAAAACAATGCGCTGCCTCAAACTTTGTGTGTGTTTGCGTGTCTGTGTGTGTATGTATGTGTTTGTTTTTAGGGGTTTTTATAAACAACTTTTTTTTTTTATAAAGCACACTTTAGTTTACAATCTTTCTTTATAACTGTTATAAATTTTTAAACAACCCAAAATGCGTTCCATATAAAGAAATGGCAAGTTATTTAGCTATCAAGATTTTACATGTAGTTTTCTTATAACTTTTTTTGTACAATTGCATAGACGTGTAAAACCTGCCATTGTTAACAAAACAATAACAGACTTAGAAACTACTGAAATCTACAGTATAGTACCACTACCCTTCACAAAAATATAGATTTTTTTTTTTCTTGTAAACTCTTACTGTCTAATCCTCTTTGTTGTATGAATATTATAAAAACCATGCGGGAATTAAGAGTTGTAAAACATTTATTCTGCTCCTTCTTCATCTGTCATGACTGATACTAAGGTCTCCATCGCTCGGCCCAAATCATCTGCCAAGTGGAAAAGGCTTCCTACATTGTGTCCTGGAAAACAAAGAAAAACAACGACCTTTTACACAAGGTGCAGGCATCATCCCCGACTCTGGCATTTGGGAAACCATTCCCCATTTCTCGGTGAGGACAACACAGAAGCTGCATCGAGGGTATACACAACAGGATTTTATTTTCACCAGTTTCCAGGAAGAAACAAAGCCTTGTTAATGAAGCCATTCCACGTTGTTAGTATCAGCTTAATATTGGATCAGGCTACTGGTGTCATTTAAATGGAAACATGTCCAAGACTGCACTCATCTTCCCAATGTAAATACAGATAAAAAGGATTACATGGGTAAGCACAAGATTCCTGTCACCAGAGGAATATTTCATAATGGGATGTAACTTTCCACCTTGTCGTGGGAGATTATTTACTCTGTACTTGTACTATTTTTTTTTTTTTTTTTACTATCGAACAACCATCACTGTAACTCTCACCGCCACCACCATCACTCTGTCGCCATTACCATTATCACCACTACTCCATCACCACGACACGAAATCTTCTTTTCAAACCTGTTTCAAGCTGTTGGCTCACTTCTAAAGTTACGGTGGAGGTGACTGTTTGCTTTCTGTTTTTACTTGGGTTGAAACACAAACACTTGGATCAGCCTTTCTGTATACTATTAACATTTGAATTAGGAAGCTCAGGAAAAAAATCACTCTTCATTATTCCAAATTACTCTAGAGCCTAACTATAATATGACCCACATGTTTAGCATGGATTTGGGTATCCTGAGTCCAGTTTTGATCTCCTCCTAAATGAGGGTTAACTATCAGAATAGCCTTTAAATAATGTGACACAACCTAGCATTAATCCCCCAGTGTGGAGCACAAAGCCAGCAAAATGTCCCTGGACACTTTGTGGCAAAATTCAGATCTAGAGTAAGATCATTTGAAACGTACCACACGACTTTGCCTTTTCATAGATGTCCCATAGTTTTATATGACTAATTTTAATTCTAAAATTAAAATCATTAGTAAATCATTCCACTATTCAAGTACTGCCTTTGGAACTAAAAATGCTTTACTACATTATTACTACCTTGCCATGTGTCAACTTTACAGATTCCCATAATAGTTACAATCCCCATAAAAATTAAAGATAGACTAGTATAGGTATTCTGTTCTAATATTTATTTCAAGAGACATATCACTTTTATACATATGGGTGGATCTGAAGAGGATTCACAATCAGGCACTTTAAACAGTGATGACACCAGATCAAATTAAGACTTATTAAAAGTTTAATGCCATTCAGCCATCTACATTAAGGTGACCGAATTTATGAATCTCTTTTATCTTTATTAGTGCAAAGAGTTTCAGTGATAACTAATTATATTTTAAAAAATCACTTTGGATTTTGGTTGAGACTGCAAATATAAAAAATATAAAAAGTTTTAACAAAGCATATATACTACTCACAGAGTGGGTCACAATTGTTTGGCAGCCCACGGTGGAACTGAAATTATCTTTGACTTGTCTAAACTATAAAAAAACCACAGTGGGTCCTTTGCTGTTCCTTAGAACACAAATATATAACTGATGTCACCAGGTTAGAGGGATTCCCTTGTTTCTATATTTGACTGCCCAGCAACCCTGGGAAATCTGCACAATTGTTCATCCATAATTGAAAACGGATGGACTAACGGCACATTTTTAATTACCTGAAATCTCAACAGCAATTAATGAGGCCAGTAAAAACAAAACCCGTCACTTTCACAACCCGATACCTGATTATAATTCCAACGATTTCTCATCACCCACTTCTGACTATCATATAGTTCACCTGGTAGTTACAGAATGTAATACAAAAGGTAAAACAGGGAAGAACTCATTTTTTTTTCTTTGATAATAATCAAAACATGCCTATTTTAGACTGTATGCTAGAGGATGTGGACTGCAGTTCTAAAGATAATAAAGACAAGGAAATGCATTTGTAGATTAAAGCGGGTCCTTAAATAATATCGTTCTGTTATAATGTTGATGAGATGCCGCAGGAACCTAATTCTTGTTTATATCAATTAGCCTGTGGTAAAAGTGGTTTCATATTATATGTAGTTTCACGTTAAGTCACAGAACCTATCGATCTTAAGTGAAGACATACTGTTAAAACCAAGTGATGCTGCTACTCCTTGCAATGATGCTCAGTTACTACTTGAATGGAAAATTCTTGAGTCTCTCAAGAGGTGTAAGTTCTAGGGGTATGTGCTGTTTTAAAAGTGACCAGGTAAAATAGAGGTTCATTATTCTTAATATACTATACACACTCCTACAAAATGTTCGGTGGCCTTTAACTTGTCTAGCCTGTTCATGTTCAAAAATGACCTCGTGGCTGTCCCTATGAGTTCAGTCACCCACCATATCTATATTATGCAAACCTTTGGTTATTTACAAATACCTGTTTCACCAGAATAATGATTCCAATATTTTTATGGACGTTTTCATTAGAGCCAGAAAAAAAATTCTACTGTTGACAAAATACTGCCCCAAAGAATCATATACCTCAATCCATTGGAGGCATAAAACTGCACTGTGATATGAATACAGTAATACAGATTTGTATCTCAATTCTATTGTCCATGTGCGTAAGGCAGAACATCAATGAGGTCATTAATTTTACCTGACAGATGTTTCGAAAGTCAATTAAAATCTTATACTACGAGCATAAGAGGCACTGAAAAGCAGGCAAGATTCAGGCATCTTCAATCAGCTTCAGGCACAAGTTGATACAAAAATATATCTACAGAAGGCATTAATTTAATCCATTCTGAAGCAAGGATTATTGAACACAAAGGCACTGTGCATTGAACATCAGGGCAGCTGTACGTTTTTCCAAGTTGGCACTAACTGCAACACATTTAGTCTCACAAGCCACCACTGCCTGAGGGAGTTGTTTTCGGTAGTGATTGGAACTGAGACTTTCTGGCAGTGATCAAAGACCTCCATAGCAATCTGGCCCTCTATTTTTTTTTTTAAATACAATTCCCAAATAAAGGGTTAGCATTTAATTAGCCAAAGCAAAGTCAAAATACTGCAGTGAAATTTGCTTATCTTTTTTTTTTTCCCTCTATAATTTAATCTTTGAAAAAAAAATCTGGTCTACTGTACATTTGGAGTATTTTCATAGCATTAAAAAAATCACTATTATTTTGATTCTCTGGCTATCTGGAAACTTATCCCACTATAACATACCTCAGGTAGTAAAATTTCCTATATGATTTCAATTATATGTGTTAGCCTTTTCTAAAATTCATTCATGAGAGAAACATGTTCAGGGTGGTCAGAATTATGGTACAACTTTTTACAATAAATTAAAATAAATTTTAAGGGGCACTTACCATAAGAATGAACCCAAGGAGTCTCACATAAGAAGTATGTTAGCCAGGCAAACGGTCAGGAGCATTCAATGCTTCACCGATTCAGGTTTTCTTAGTTTCTCCTCCCAGCCCTCCACTCCCCTCCCTGGGACCTCACTGCCCCAAGCCTTGGAAGGGAGCCCTAGTGTAGACACACTGAAGGATCGTTAAAAATTCATTAGACTTGCAGGGCATGGTGTTGGCAGAATTTCCAGTATGACTCCTTATGTTTAAATGAATCTGTGGCTACTCTCGTCCATCCTGTTGCTAAGGATCCAGAGCCCTCTCATGTAAGAACTCTCCACCCATCCAACCTGTCTCCCAGATTAGTACGTGCTATTGCCATCCATGAGAGCTTTCCTTCTCCACATCCTTCACACTAAACTCTTGCTAAGGACAATCTTGTTTCATGTGGGCTGTCACTTAACACTTTGTCATCCAATAGTCATTAGATTAGGTAATTCAATGTTTAGACGCTATTCATGGTAGAACAGAAGTGTGAAGCAGCTTTCAATGTAAAACCCTAAACCGCATTCAGTGATAATGCTGTGCCCTGGCCCTATTAATCCGTAAAGAGGCCTTAAAAAAGCCCCTCGAGACTCCAACATTCAATTTTCTTCCCTAATTGGTTAATGTTCTATTTGGCTCCAAACGCCAAATTAAAAAGAAAAAATCTTCTAAAGGGCAAGTTAAGATGACATAAGCCATTTTATAAAGTGGCAGTAAAGCATAAGAGTTAAGAGTGTGGTTCTGGGCAGAGGCTGCCTGGATTCAAACCCTAGCTCTGTCACTTTGGACACACTGCTTACCCTTTCACTGACTCAGTTTCCTTATCTGTAAAATGGGTTTAATAAGAGTACCTACCTCATAGGTTTGTCATTAAGATTACATAATGAAAAAGATGCAAATACTCAGAACAGTGCTTGCCACACAGTGCGTGCTCAAAAAATATTAGCTAAAGTGGGAAAGAAAGAGTGTAGGAACCAGGAAAAGAAAACAAAACGAAGTCATCCCAGAAAAATTAAAACCAAGGGCAGTGGCAAAAAACGCTAGAGTCCTGGAAGTAGAAGCTTTATGACTCATCAACTATGTTCAAGGCTAAATTTATTTTGAAGATTTTGTTTGTGTTGTAAATGGCAACAGATGATGGAACTGCAGGATTCCAACCCAGGGACTATAAAGCATTGCCATTTTAAAGAGATTCCTGTTCCCCCAACCCTTGGTCCTGTCGTCATGGTGATGACAATGGCAATGAACATTCGAGGAATGTCCATCATGAGCTGCAAGTGGAGAGGTGACTACCCTCTTTACATGATGACACATGTAATACATGCGCGTGCACGCACACAATTCTTACACAAACGCCAAACATAGAAAGCAGGATGAGACAGACAGAAGCCATGGCTGTGAGCCTGAATCTCACTAACCTCTCTCATTGGCTTCCCAGGGGTATTTCTTCCTTTAATAACAGAGAGAGGAAGAGGCAAAGGCATCAGAAAGGAAAAAAAAAAATCATGCATATATATACAATTTCATACCAATTTGCTTCTTTTACCAAACAAATGTCGAGATGACAATTCATTTATTCCCTTCTGGAAAAAAAACAAAACAAAACAAAACAAAACAAAAAACAAACCAAAAGACACATCCAGTCAAATAACCTTTACATACACTTAAATCAGTGTAAACAGATAACATGATCCAGGAGACATCACTTAGAGAATTCATGGAGTTCACGTGGTAAAACTGGATGAAAGCTGGCACAGCATAGAAATCTGACAAATTGAACATTGTTTTCAAAGGCAACTGTAGAATATTGAGCTTATCGTCCCCAAATCTCAGAAATCTCTTCGCTCTCGACTTGACAATCAACACACCAAAACATAAACTGTAGTTGCCTTTGTGTGCCAAATGTCTGCACCCCAAATGCAAGGTAGAACACCACATAGAGGCTAGAGTCCATCCTCTTGGGAGAATTTGTTCTATCTGGTAGAAGCTGAGCCTGCCAGTGATGGTTCCGGGGGCATTTGAGGAAACAGAAAAAAAAGGAGGAAGTCGCCAAGTCCCACAGAGCCAGATCTAGGAATAAGCTTTTAGTTTCGCCTCACAATTCAATAGCTATCAGGAGTCTTGAGAGTCAATGGCTAAAGACCCACTGGCCTTGTTTTCTTTATAGAATCCTATATCTATATGCATTTATTTATTTTTGAAAAGCAGGTTCTGATGAGAAAGTTTTCTATGATAATATTTATAACTGGACAGAAAATTAGGGACCTCTGACCATCCCTAGCATGCTTTGGGCATGCAACTTCCTTTTATCTCCTGGGTCTTCAAAGTCAAATACTGGTTTTCAGATATTGACTTTAGCAATGGGACATTTCCGAAAAACAATCTTCTATGAAATCCCAGTATTTAGAGCAGATATAATCAGAACTGTGAGAGATCCTGTACATCAGCGGTCCCCAACCTTTTTGGCACCAGGGACCGGTGCTCCTATGAGAATCTAATGCCTGATGATCTGAGGTGGAGGTGAGGCTGTGATGCTAGCGGTGGGGAGCGGCTGCAAATACAAATGGAGCTTACCTCGCTCGCTCGCCCGCCCGCCATGTGGCCCAGTTCCTAACAGGCAAAGGACTGGTACTGGTCTGGTCGGCGGCCCGGGGGTTGGGGACCCCTGCTGTACATCATCTCCCACCTCCCACCTTCCATGCTCAGGGGGTCCAAGGGAACTAAAAATCCCTGAAACAATTTGAGAACCACTACTCTTAAATGAGGCAGTATGGAGCTACTATTTCAAAAGAAATGTTTCGAAACTTAAGTTTGGGGCTTAAAACTTCTAGTATACATTGAAAGTTTTTCTAAATATAACTTTTCCTCCCTCCCTGTCTCCCTCTTTTCCTTCCTTCTGAATTTTCCTAAGTGAGTCTGAGATCTCGTATGAGTATAAAAAATACATGTTTGACCATGTTATCATGATCAAGGTATTTGTGACCCTCCTCACACCGAGGAAAAGAGAGAAAACTGAGTGTTGGCTTCTCGGTTGGGGTGTTCCCAGTGGCAGGCCTATATCAGATGACAGGAAAAAGGGAAGGGAGAACATCATTTTATACTCGATGGCTCAAACAGATGTCAATATATGACTCCTACACCATTCTTTATGACTCCTTTGACTTCATAATTATACTGTCTGGTGGTAGAATTAATTCTCTTTCCCTAAAAGATGATGAGCTCCTTGAGGGCAGGGCCCATATGCTGCTTACCCACCTCTCTATCTCCAATACCTTGTCAGACTGTACCTTGACACTATAGGTGTTTCATAAATGCTGGCTAAACTGAATTAGTAAGGTAGCTACTAGGTCATGGCCATGAGTCCTTTGGTGTTTCAGGCAACTCAGCCTTGCTTGCTACCCTCTAGCTGGGAGGCCATGGGCTGGCGACTTTTTCTGGCTTGTAACTTTGCCCTATTTTTGAAACTTCAGAACTTTAGGAAGGACAGTGATGTTTGAAAGCAGTACGATTTAGTTTCTGCATATAATTATGGTTTCTCGAACGATAAAGTTTGTGTATCTTGATGAATTCTACACCCAGCCATGTTCAGAGCTCAGTATTAACTGGTCACTGCTGAGTATGCAACAAATGATTTGGGTTTTGTTTCAGGTACTTCTTCAGAAACCATATTTTATGTAAAATGGACGTCCCAGAGCCACATTACGCCTAATGTCTTTCAAAGTCCTCCCCCATCTCTTGGGTTTCAATGTGCTCATTAGCAGAGTACAAAAGGAAGGTACTCTTTTTTTCTGTTTAAATAAAGTTAAAACAAATAATGTTTTCTACTGTATTAGGAATAGTTCTACACTGATGAAACAGGACGACTGTTGCAACATTTCAGAAAAATCTTAATAAATAAATACGAGTACCAGATAAAAGTTGTATTTCATAAATACATCCTTTGGAAATGAGTTTCCTTAGATATTCACTTAGGATGTCCATCTGGCAGTGTGGTATATTGTCAGGAAATGAATCAAGAGAAAAGGGAAGTGTGCTGGGGAGTCCTAAGTCTAAATAAATAAAGGGCTTGGTCAGGTCTGCAAAAGTCGCATTTCCTCAGGCAGTATGACTGCAGGTGACTGGTTGGAATTCTTTATTTCAGAGTCAGAATCACAGGACATTATTTCTTTATCTCAAAGATAAAGCTTTGAGATAAAGCTTTACCTTCAGCTTCTTTATCTCGGTTCACTGTCCATTTAAAAATGTTTAGAATGAGTCCCTTTCTTAGGATTTCTGTTACAGGTGAAAGGAGACTCAAAAGGCTATACTTTAAATATACTGAAACTTGCTGGATCTTTGGTGAACGTGGATTTAAACGCATAGGTCAATTCAAATACACAGTTTTGTTGAGCTGAAAGCTGATCCGCACTGAGGCCTATGGCTATGTATATGCAGTGAGCTAGAACAGACAACAAAGTAATAGTGTAAGGCAGAGACTGGTGGCAAACTTTCTCTGTAAAGAGCCAGAGAGTAAATATTTTAGCTTTCACAAGTCACAGTCTCTGTAGCAACTATTCAACTCTGCCACAGCCACTCTGCCTTAGTAGTGGGAAAGCAACCATAGACAATA
>NW_011889121.1:37616-63871 GCF_000151845.1 Pteropus vampyrus
ACAATTTGAGAACCACTACTCTTAAATGAGGCAGTATGGAGCTACTATTTCAAAAGAAATGTTTCGAAACTTAAGTTTGGGGCTTAAAACTTCTAGTATACATTGAAAGTTTTTCTAAATATAACTTTTCCTCCCTCCCTGTCTCCCTCTTTTCCTTCCTTCTGAATTTTCCTAAGTGAGTCTGAGATCTCGTATGAGTATAAAAAATACATGTTTGACCATGTTATCATGATCAAGGTATTTGTGACCCTCCTCACACCGAGGAAAAGAGAGAAAACTGAGTGTTGGCTTCTCGGTTGGGGTGTTCCCAGTGGCAGGCCTATATCAGATGACAGGAAAAAGGGAAGGGAGAACATCATTTTATACTCGATGGCTCAAACAGATGTCAATATATGACTCCTACACCATTCTTTATGACTCCTTTGACTTCATAATTATACTGTCTGGTGGTAGAATTAATTCTCTTTCCCTAAAAGATGATGAGCTCCTTGAGGGCAGGGCCCATATGCTGCTTACCCACCTCTCTATCTCCAATACCTTGTCAGACTGTACCTTGACACTATAGGTGTTTCATAAATGCTGGCTAAACTGAATTAGTAAGGTAGCTACTAGGTCATGGCCATGAGTCCTTTGGTGTTTCAGGCAACTCAGCCTTGCTTGCTACCCTCTAGCTGGGAGGCCATGGGCTGGCGACTTTTTCTGGCTTGTAACTTTGCCCTATTTTTGAAACTTCAGAACTTTAGGAAGGACAGTGATGTTTGAAAGCAGTACGATTTAGTTTCTGCATATAATTATGGTTTCTCGAACGATAAAGTTTGTGTATCTTGATGAATTCTACACCCAGCCATGTTCAGAGCTCAGTATTAACTGGTCACTGCTGAGTATGCAACAAATGATTTGGGTTTTGTTTCAGGTACTTCTTCAGAAACCATATTTTATGTAAAATGGACGTCCCAGAGCCACATTACGCCTAATGTCTTTCAAAGTCCTCCCCCATCTCTTGGGTTTCAATGTGCTCATTAGCAGAGTACAAAAGGAAGGTACTCTTTTTTTCTGTTTAAATAAAGTTAAAACAAATAATGTTTTCTACTGTATTAGGAATAGTTCTACACTGATGAAACAGGACGACTGTTGCAACATTTCAGAAAAATCTTAATAAATAAATACGAGTACCAGATAAAAGTTGTATTTCATAAATACATCCTTTGGAAATGAGTTTCCTTAGATATTCACTTAGGATGTCCATCTGGCAGTGTGGTATATTGTCAGGAAATGAATCAAGAGAAAAGGGAAGTGTGCTGGGGAGTCCTAAGTCTAAATAAATAAAGGGCTTGGTCAGGTCTGCAAAAGTCGCATTTCCTCAGGCAGTATGACTGCAGGTGACTGGTTGGAATTCTTTATTTCAGAGTCAGAATCACAGGACATTATTTCTTTATCTCAAAGATAAAGCTTTGAGATAAAGCTTTACCTTCAGCTTCTTTATCTCGGTTCACTGTCCATTTAAAAATGTTTAGAATGAGTCCCTTTCTTAGGATTTCTGTTACAGGTGAAAGGAGACTCAAAAGGCTATACTTTAAATATACTGAAACTTGCTGGATCTTTGGTGAACGTGGATTTAAACGCATAGGTCAATTCAAATACACAGTTTTGTTGAGCTGAAAGCTGATCCGCACTGAGGCCTATGGCTATGTATATGCAGTGAGCTAGAACAGACAACAAAGTAATAGTGTAAGGCAGAGACTGGTGGCAAACTTTCTCTGTAAAGAGCCAGAGAGTAAATATTTTAGCTTTCACAAGTCACAGTCTCTGTAGCAACTATTCAACTCTGCCACAGCCACTCTGCCTTAGTAGTGGGAAAGCAACCATAGACAATACGTAAATGATTGGGTGTGGCTGTGTTCCGATAAAACTTTATTTACAAAAACAGGTTGTGGACCAGATCTGACGCATGGACTACATAGTTTGCTGGCCCCGGCTGTTAAGGAATAAGACCTCAAATCCTTTATGGAAGCAAACGGGAAACAGAAAGGTGCCTGAAAGAGGACCCATGATGCTTCTGTCTGCCTTGGTTCTTTCTGTCACTCTCCCATCAAAGAACCACAGGTAAGACTCGAATTTTAAAGGATGGCAGGTTTTGCAAAGCTGTTGGTTTGGTAATTTAGAGGCATTTAACAGAATGTATGTGGGCTTATTTGGAAGGGGAAGTATGAGAGACAGAGGCTGGTATGAGTTGTTGGAGATAACATTAATGTGGCACAGGTCAGCAGGTAAGAGATTCTACAGGCAGCAGAAATACCTGCATAGCACTGCATCTGCTTTCTGAATTGTCTTATTGCACCAAGAGCTTATCTTGAATCTTATCATTCATTAATCTACGTATAGTGGTACCTCATTTTTAGAGAGCCCAAAAACATACCACACTCTCGGGAAGCATTTTTTTCATGAATGGACATACGTATTAAAAATACCTTTGTTAGATTGCTAAATGATCAGAGACGTAGGGACAGACTGCTTAGTTTATTTTTAAACTGAGTTTATTGTTCATTTTACCCATGCAGTGTTCCTATAGAATAATGTTGAAGATTTAGAAAGTGTCTTACACTGAATGATTTTTATTACAGTGGAATTCAACTCCTACATGTGTTTAGACAGATGGACAGATTATAGATAGATAAATAGACAGATTAGATAGAAATTGGCTAACATTCCGTGTTTAATACACACT
Organism: Pteropus vampyrus; assembly: GCF_000151845.1. NCBI lineage: Eukaryota > Metazoa > Chordata > Mammalia > Chiroptera > Pteropodidae > Pteropus > Pteropus vampyrus. The sequence goes on from NW_011889121.1 coordinate 40,342, forward strand.
GAGCCATTCAAATTCCCCAGGTGGCTGTGAACAGCTAACTATATCTAGAGATTAATCAGGAAAAGATGTAATCATAAAGCTAAATGTGCACACATTCACACCTTGATCACCCTGCAGGTTATACTGGCTATTGTGCAGGATACTTTGCCATCGGTCTATCACTAAATGGAGAAACATGCATCCCCTTTATTAATTTGGATAATAGTTCAGCAAGACCATTGAGATAAGATCAGAAGGCTAATTTAACTTGCTGAATGACCATGAACCAGGCACATAACTTCTTTGGGCTTCTAGGTACTTTAAGTGAAAATGAAAGATGAAGATTAGCTGATACCTTAAGACTTGAGCTCTAAGTCAAAACCATGGTAGAGGGTAACACGGAAGTTATAAATTTAAAGTACACAATAACTCCCCTATCTATATACTTTGTATTTATGGAAAACATGGTATTTTTTTAAAAAAAATAATTTTCCTCTGTGGGCAATTATGTAGCAGGGTTAAGTAAACCATGAGGTGGTATTTAAGAGCACATTTCCACAAAACGTCAGACCTCTGGCTCTGACATCTGTTTTGAGTTACTCAAACAGCTGTCTGAAACAGCTGTAGCAACCATGAACTTCATTTTTTGTAACACAACAAGGGAATATGCATGGCAGACTCAGGCTAAAAGTACAACATCCCCTAAGACATTAGCGAGATCTTGGCAGAAACTTCCAAGGCAAAAATTCTATAATTTAATTAAAGAAGATATCCATCTGGGTAAGGAAAACTGAGATTGGTTGGATCAGTATTTTTAAACCATTAGTTTATTTTTCAGCAGTTTATTTTTCAATAAATGAAACAGAGGAACAGTGTGAATTGTATTCAGTATGGAAAGTACTGCTTCTTGAAACTTTTGCTTCTGATGTGTGTGTGTGTGTGGGGGTGGTGTGTGTGTGTGTGTGTGTGTGTGTGTGTGTGTGTGTGTATAGTGGGTATACACATATATGCATGTGCATAATCATACACATGTAATTTATTTTATATCCTTACTCCACTGAGTTGTAAAACGTTTCTCTTACTATAGATAATGAACAAAAAAAGGTCAAAAGCCACTGTTATGGACATCAAAGATGCTAAGGTGACCTTTCAAGGCCCTTCCATCTGGGGGACTCTGTAATCCCGAGAACATAAGATTCTCAAGATTTTCTGCTTAATATCAACATGATATATCTACTAACTGGTAAGATGTTTCCATTAAACTCTACCGTGTGTGTGTGTGTGTGTGTGTGTGTGTGTGTGTGTGTTCTCCAGTCTTTCAAAATAAAAAAAAAAATGCTTTTAGTTAGAAATAAGGCATCCCAAAACCCACTTTTGGAAGTATATTGATAATTAGCTTATTTTTACAATGAGACTTTTTATCTATTTGAATTTGGGGAGAAAAATGTATGATATTGTGATTTATAGTAAGAAATATATACTTGGTTTTTGTCCTTTTCTGTGATGAGAGGCACCGCTGTATCTTTTGTTATGTTGACGAGCACCTAAGGAAGGGGGCTGGGTGCCAGTGGAGCCAACTAGTGATTAGAGAGTTGGAACTTTGAAGATTGAATTCAATCGCCAATAGCCAACGAGTTAATCAATGATGTCTGTGTAATGAATTCTCCAAAAAAAACCAAAAGGGTGGGGTTTGGAGAGCTTGTGTTGGTGAACACATGGAGATTTGGGGGGAGTGGTACACCTGGAGAGGGCACAGAAGCTTCATGCCCTTTCCCCACTCCTTGACTTATGCATCTCTTCCTTCTGGCTGATCCTGAGTTACATCCTTTTATAATAAACAGGTAATCTAGTAGGTAAACTGTTTTCCTGAGTTCTGTGAGCCGCTCCAGAAAGTTAATCTAACCCAAAGGAGGGAGCCATTGGGACTTCTGATCTGTAGCCAGTAAGTAAAAAGCAAAGGTGACAACCTGAACTTGCTGTGACTGGCATCTGTGGGGCAGGGAGGGGGGACAGTCTTGCAGGACTGAGCCCTTAACCTGTGAGATCTGATGCTATTTCCAGGGAGATAGTGTCAGAATTAAGTTGAATTGTAGGAGTCCCAGCTAGTGTCCAAGAATTGCTTGTTGGTGTGGGGGAAACCCTCACGCATTGGAATTGAGTGCAGAATTATAAAAAGGCCTAATAATAAGGACTAATTTGGCAGGAAGTAGCAAGAAAACAAAAAAATGTCAAGGTCGTAGCATCACAGAAAGACCATGCAGATCCAGCACCTAATCTACTCTCATATATTTTTTGTGTTTTCTTCAGGAAAATGATATAATTTTCTCAGGCCACCAGGGTACTATTGAGTAAGTAGGAATTTGATAGAATTGGTATCAGATAAAGCCTCTTTATCCCATATTTGAGACCTCAAATTAGTACTCGGGGGACGATGTTGCTTCCAAAAGCACTAATTTAGTAAACACTATGCAGGCGGCCTGAAAAGTTTCCCAAGTTTCCATATAAATAAATCAACATCATACAAATAGCATCAGAGAAAGTATATTTCTAGTCTCACGGGCGGCTACTTCTATACCCATGTGGTGTCTAGCTTCAAGGACTTTAAAAGGGGGATGTAGGGAGAGGGTGCAAAAGATTTTATCTTCAAGAGAATTAGGGTGGATCAGAGACCCAGTACAAAAAGGCTGCTTGTGGGGAACCAGAGCCATGAGCCCTGCTGTAGCCTGTCGCTGTTATACTCTAGTTGTTTAGATGTGAACAAAATGCCCAAGGCACCATCGAGAAGCTGCACACTTCCCATGCTGTAGGTAACTAGCTTTCAGTTCAAGGGACTAGGATGAGACAGTATCTGTGACCTTCAAGGAAAAGCTTGGGGTCACTGAAAATGGGTGCTAGATGTGGGGCCCCAAATCCTGGCCCTACTAGCAGCTCTGTGATTTTGAAGAAGATCCTTGTTGGGCCTGAGGCTAACCTCACATTTATCTAAAAGGGTGCTTCTAGGATCTATTTGTCATCTACATCCCCATTACGGCAATAATGTTACTGTATTGTGATTAGAACTTCTTTGGAAGTCTGTATCCACGACTGATCATAAACAACTTAAAGGCAAGGAACCTGGCATTTCTTCTTTGTGTCCCTAACCTTTCCACTGGTACATAGTCGATGCTAGTAAAAGCTGGCGGGATAAAGGTGAAAGCATGTGATTTATGTCAAACCAGCATACGGCCTTCTCATTATGAATCATGGCATCTAGGGAGAGGAGATAGCTAAGATAGTCAGGATGGGGATGAGGGTGGTGGGTGTGAGGTGGGTGGAAGACAGATAAGATTTTTATCTGTTAGAATCAACGCATCAGAGGTGCTCAGTAGTGAAAAGATGGCTGGTGCAAGCATTTAAAATTAGCTTCCCCTGATGGTTCCTTAGCAACGCTCTATAAGAACATTAATGCTTTTAATACGCACTGTACAATGTTTACTCCGTACATCAAACAGCTAGGAAATGGCCATTGTTAGCTGACACTGAACAAAAAGATAAGGAAATCACATGACTCAAAACGCCTTCCTCATGGCTGTTATGGAGAGGAACGAATAGCCAGATTCTCTGCTGCCCTTCCCTCCCAGTCTGCTCATTAGAGGTGCCAATCACTGGCCCCTAAAGCCTTGTGTTTTCTCTTTGGCTTCTATAGGCTTGCCTCTTGTTTGCTCACAGGTGATTGCTGCCACTCTTTTTATTCCTCGAAGGGAAGTGGGTCAGTGACTTTGTTTTATGGCAGGGCAATTAACTTAACCACCCCGCCCCCCAAAATTAACAGCAGCAGCACAATACCTCCATGGATGATGCAAAACATCTGGAGCTCGTACTGGCTGGAGGAAAATCTGGTGGGGTCAAATGCTGGTTTTGTATGAGAGGCAAAGTACACAAGGTCAAAGCGATAGGGGGAAATAAAAGCATTAATAATATTAATGCCTTTCTCTGTGAAGACTGTATTCCAGCTATGGAAGTGAAAAAAATAATAACAAACTACTATATAAAGATTTAATTGTACCTGTATTTAAATAATGGGGTAAGATTACGACTTTTAAATATAAAGGGCATCAGATTGCAAGTCAGAGTCCCCAGCGCCCCTGTACACTAGGCATGTCCCGGACCTTGCTGTATCGCGTAGTAACTGTATGTCCCTGGCAAAAGTACCATCAGGTCATGAATTTCATTGTCTGTAAAAGTCACATAATAATCGCTCTTAAATAAAAGCTATCTCATAATTAACTCTTCAGACTAAAATGCAAAGCAAGTAAAAAAAAAAAAAAAAAAAAAAAGCACTTTAGAAACACGTTGGTATTCTTATTTCTAGAAACATGGAATTCAACCAGAATCCAAGACCAGAAAATTCACTCATCGAAACCAGAAATTCACATTTAAAAGTACAATCTTTTCACAATGATCCCAAATTGGCATTCTATCAGCACGTGTTTGTTTAAACCTGGAAAATACACACACTGGTTGGGTACGGAGATGAGCGGCCTAACTCCAGTAAGCCTGGTTTACTTCTAGGTAGGGGAGCTTACCTCTCGAACTGGGAAAAGAGTTGTTGAGTTGCTCCATCACTTCCTCTAACCCTGTGCTTGTGTCCTGGGGAGGACTGAGAAGATCTTCCTCGCCTTAATGAAAACAAACATGAATAATGTCAAATTGCACTTAAGGAAAAAATTAGATCCTAGACGAAAGGTTCACGGTCACATTTAAAAATCCATTATAAATTCATTTACACTTGCTCATCAATAACATAAATACAAATAAGCCTTCAAGTTTAATAATTTGGGAACAACTCCTTAAAGGGAAGAATTCCATGCAGGGATTTATCTACGTCGTTATCTTTGGAGAAGAAAATGGTATATCTATTTAGAAGATAAAGTTGACATAAATTTCTAATCCCTATTAATATGAGACATTTTTCTTTACAATAAAAATTATTGGATACTTGCAGTGTCTTTTCAACACAAAAGAAAATAATACTGTGACATTTTACATTTATGAAGGTAAGGAGTAGAGACACTGAGGTATTTTTCCTACTCTCTCTCCTTTGACATTTAACCAAAAATACAAAGAAAACTCAAGTACCTTTAAATCCAATGTAACAGAAAGTTGTATGTGACCTATATTGGTGATGAAATATTAATATTCTAGGGACTGTGGATATGGGGTACACTGGAGAGTTATGCTCCTTTCTTCTTTGTTACATGGGACTACTTTATCATCCTCATGTTTTTGGAGGCTAATAAGGGGAAACATTTTTTTTTTTTAACTTTTGAAAAATTTTGAGGAGAGAATGATGATTGGGAAGGAAAAGAATTTAGGAATGAATGGCCTTCCTTTGGGAATGGGAATCTCCTCCTAGGTTTTGTTGAACTTTGCCTCTGTTTATTCACGTATTAAAGAAATACACCTCCAACAGCATTTCAGTCAGAGAAATTTCTTAAGTGCAAATGAAATTATTTTGAACTTTGATGGTCCTTAATGAAAACTAATTTCTCATTAAGATTCAATCTTCTAATAGAGAAAATAACTTCCATTTCAATTTGTTCATCCCATTGTCACTTTCATTGAAAAGAAGACCTTGTTTTGGCAAACCAACAATAATGAACATACTGAAGGGCAATCTCAGGTTCACATCTGATTTAGCTGTGACTGGAGAGCCAGTGATTTAATGGCTTAAAAATGCTTGTCATTTCCTTTGGTCTATGCCACTTGGATTTCCATCTATGATTAAAATCCTGCATTATTAAGTTTTCATCCTTGTTTTTTAAGCACGAGCTTAAAGAATTCTTGGCGATGCTCGCTATTAAGACATTCATATCCTAGGTGGATGTGAGGCTATATATTGTTAGAATGGAGGGTTAAGGACCTGGGGTAGACAAGAACCCTCTGCTTCTGTGAGTCTCATGGTAAAATATAATAGGAAACCTCTTTGAAATACTAAGGACAGGAAATGAGTGCTGAGGAATTAAGGTCACAAGGTGGAAAAGGAATTTACAATATCTATTTATCTCCCCACCCCTTCCTGGCTTATATTTGTGCCTTTAGAAATGAAAAAATGAAATTTGGCATCTTTAGTTTCTTTTTTCCTATGAGTTTAAACCATCATTATCTGGTGAAAATGGAATAAAATGAAATACTGCCAGGAAGAACAGGATCCTGACCACTGCAGGGCTGATTACATCTTTTTGTTCCATTACCGATAAAAATTTTTGCCCAATTGGGGAACATGAAACATTTCTAATGGCACTAAGTCCACTTCAGTGGTAGTATGCCTTACAGAAAAAAACTGAACCAACAGAGACGCTCATGAGCAATGATATTAATATTTCTGACAGTTTATATTATACTGAAGCTCTAGGAACTAAATTGCACTGTGTTAAAATTCAGGTACAGTTCAGTGAAGTGACTGACATTCCTCTTCCTGAATTATTCCGGGGAGCAAATTATAAAGTATAAACCTAATGATGTCTGCCCTAAACTATCATCTGTAAGTCTCTAATATAAGTGTCCAAGTGCAAATGTAAATTTGGCTTATATATATATATACATATATATATATATATATTTTGATAACAGAACACAACCAAGAAGATTTTTTAAAAATCTTATTATTATTAGTTTCTAGTTATATGCTTTAATGGAAAACTTTCATGGCAGCGATAAATGTACCCATTCAAACATTTTTGAGTGCCAATTACATCCTTAGTAGTACATACAAGTAAAGTATAATCTTGTTTTCTTCTTTTCTCAAGATTTTCTAAGTAAAAAAATCCTTTGGGTTTAATTAATTTCCTTTTAAGAATCAAAATCAGATTTGTCACATATATGCCATCAGTAGAGGTGAATCGACACACTGGAAAATGCTTAATGCCTAATATTTTGTGTTAAATTATACCAAACAGTTAAAACAGCTAAATGACACCATTGGACTATTCGATACTGAGCCAGATTTTAAATGTCTAAGAAAAAACCATAAAAAAATTTAAAACAGTAAGGTTAGTTTATTTATTCAAATATTTATCAAAAGCCAATTATATGCCAGGCAGCGTTCTGAGTGCTGGGGTTACAGTAATAAACAACCCAAAAGCCCTGTCTCCAAGGAACTCACATTTTTATGGAGGCACAGAGGCTAAACAAATACACAAGTAAATTATATACGTATATCAGGTGGTGGTAAACATTCCAAAGCGAGGGTTTAACGAAGGGGAGAGGAAGAATCAGAAGAAAGTGGAGTCTTGGAAGTCCTCATTGATGAGATGCAGTTGAGCAAAACCCTTAAGGACGTGAGGGCGCGAACCATGTAGATAGTTGAGGGAAGAACACATCAGAGGGGATGACAAATGCAAAGACTTTGAGAGGGGAGTGTGATCGGCCTGCTCAAGAACAGCAATAAGAAGGTCAGTGTACCCAGAGGAGAGTGAACAAGTGTTGAGGGGACTGCCCTTCCCTGGCCTAGAAATCTGGACGTGGTCATGTGACCTACCTTGGGCAATGGAATGTTAGTCTATACAGTATACACAGAAGCTTGTAATGTCCTTGGGTGCTTGGGCTTGCCCCCTTGTGCTTATGTACCATAAGGAGCACATGGCTGAGGTAGCCTGCTGATCCAAGGAGGATGACAGACATGTGAAACATACTTGAACCCAATCCACAACCTGAAGTCAAGCTTAGCCAAGCTCCAGCAAAACTCCAGCTAACCAACTGATGCATGAATTCGAACTATGTAACCTGAGAATTTCGTCATTATTTTGTTATATAGCAACAGCTGACTAATATACCATTTTAAGGTGTCAAACCAACAAGAATCCAAAATTTATGCCTTATCCAATCATACATTAATATGTAGCTACGATATAGTAGGCAACCCAAAAATGTTTCTGACTCTAACAATACCTGTGAGGACAAGCCTCTCTTCACCAAAAAAAGGAATCATTTGTTAACGATATTTATTGAGTCCCAACTACGAACACACTACGAACTTGGTCAGTGCTCATCCCTATTACACTGATTCGCCGCCTGCCTCAACAGTATATCGCTAATGGTCAGGGGATTTCAAACGTAGTTAATGGCAATCCTTTATCATTAACACTTTAATTTGATTCTACTCCAGGGTGATTTCCACAAACATGCATGAAAATCCTTTTTGGATTATTAGCTATAACTGTCATGGCTTGTTTAAAGTTGGTTCAAAGAAATTTAACACTTTAAAAATGAATGTTTCAAAATAAGGACAAAGTTAAAATACATCCTGATATAGCATAGTATGATAGACACTGCAGAAGTGAAGAAAAAGAAGTGAAATGACTCAATTTAATCTGTGAAAAAAATACGTGGAATGGTTTGCCATGGGTATAAGATAGTCTTTAAAGTCTTCTTAAACTCAGCATGATTTTAGGCTTTCTTGAAGGGATGATATCCCATCTGACTACTTCCCTTTCCTCAATTCAAATGATAATTTTCCTGCTTGCTTAAAAAGCGACTTGAGCCAGAACCTATGCAGCCTATGCAGGAGACACACAAGAATCCTTATTCCTGCGATTTTGCTTACACCTAAGTAAATTACTTTCTCTTTATACAAAAGGGAGCTATGTACTAAAGAAAATTATTTTCCCTTAAAAAGGAGGCTGCGTATAAGCAGATATGCCCATCATTGCTTTTCTTTGGATTACTCGAATCACATGTTTTTAACCAATTTCCAACTTGATGTGTGATTACCTCGTGACTTATGTCTTTCCTGCCTTTCTCCAGTTTTGTGGAATAAAAAAACTGACTTATCCAGTACCTGATATTAGTTTCAATTACTTTTAAAATTATAGTTGGCGTAGATGTTTCAATTTTACATAAGAATGCTGTGTATAAGTTCCTTAACATATTATGATATATACGATGATGTAAACCGATTATTAGCCCGTCAGTGCCGAATGGTGGTGAAAGATTAAAATTAGTAGCCAATACTCTTTTTTATTTTTTACTGAGATATAACTGACATGTAACGTGGTATTAGTTTTAGGCATACAATAAAATGATTTGAATATCATGAATTGATATTGATTAACACAGTAAGTTTTAGTCCGCGTTCATCACCAAACATAGTTATAATTTTTTCTCTTATGACGACTTTTAAGATTTACTCTTAGCAACTTTCAGATATACAATACAGTATTGTTAACTACAGTCTCCATGCTGCACATTACATCCGCAGGACATTTCTCTTATAACTGGAAGTTTGTACCTTTTGACCACCTTCACAACGCCCCCAACTCTGGCAACTACCAATCTGTTCTTTTTATCTATGAATTTGGTTTTACTGCATTCCACATGTTAGATCATACACCGTCTTTCTCTGTCTGACTTACTTCACTTAACATAATGCCCCCTAGGTCCATCCATGTTGTCGTAGATGGCAGGATTTCCTTCTCTTTTATGGCTGAATAATATTACATTGTTTTTATGTACGTACGTGTGTGTACATATCACCTTTTCTTTATCCATTCATCCACTGATAGAAACATAGGCCAAATCCCTGTCTTGACTATTGTAAATGATGCTGCAACGAACATGGGGGTGCAGATATCTTTTCGAGATAGTGATTTTGTTTCCTTTGGACAAATACCCAGACTGGAATTATTGGATCATATGTAGTTCTATTTTTAACTTTTTTGAGGAACCACCAGACTGTTTCCAATTTACATTCCTCCGACAGTGCACAAGGGTTCTCCTTTCTCCACATCCTTGCCGACACTTGTTATTTCTTGTCTTTTTCATAACAGCCATTCTAACAGGTGCGAGGTGTTATCTCATTGTAGTTTTGATTTGCATTTTCCTGATGATTAGTGGTGTTAAGCAGCTTTTCATGTACCCGTTGGCCATCTGTACTGCTTCTCTGGACAAATGTCTATTTGGATCTGTGCATTTTTTAATCAGATTTTTTTTCTATTGAGTTGTTTGAGTTCTTTATATATTTTGGGTATTTACTCCTTGTCCGATATATGATTTGCAAATACTTTCTCCCATTCCATAGATTGTCTTTTCATTTTGTTGATGGTTTCCTCTGCTATACAGAGCTTTTTATTTGATGTAGTCACACTTGTTTGTATTTTGCTTTTCTTGGCTTTGCTTTTGATGTCAACTCCAAAATATCATCACCAAGACTGACTGACGTCAAGGAGCTTACTGCTCATGTTATCTTCTAGAGGTTTTGTGGTTTCAGGTCTTATGTTCAAGCCTTTAATCCATTTTTAGTTGTTTTTCCTGTATGGTGTAATATAGTGGTCCAGTTTCTTTCTTTTGCATGTGGCTGTCCAGTGTTCCCAACATCACTGATGGAAGAGACTATTCTCTTCCCATTGTATATTCTTGGCTCCTCTGTTGTAAATAAATAGGCTAAATATGTGTGGATTTCTAGGGTCTCTATTCTGCTGATGTATGAGTCTGTTTTTATGCCAATACCATATCGTTTTGACTACTATGGCTTTGTGATATGGTTTGAAATCAGGAAGCATGATGCCTCCAGCTTTGGTCTTTTTAGGATTTCTTTGGCTATTCAGGGTCTTTTGTAGTTTCATAGAAATTTTAGGATTATCTATTCTATTTCTGTGAAACCTGCCATTAGAAATTTGATAGAGACTGTATCGACTCCATACATTTGCTTTGGGTAGTATGGACATATTAACAATACCAATTTTCCAAACCATGAGCACAAAATATCTTTCTGTTTATTTGTATCGTCTTTAGTTTCTTTCACTAATGTCTTCTAGTTTTCAGTGAACAGGTCTTTCACTGCCTTAAATTTATTCCTAGGTATTTTATTCTTTTGATGCAATTGTAAATGGGATTATTTTCTTAATTTGTCTGATAGTTCATTATTGGTGTATAGAAATGCCACAGTTTTCTGTATATTGATTTTGTATCTTGCAATTTTACTGAATTTACTGAGTTCTTTGGTGGAATCTCTGGGGTTTTCTACATATAATATGTCATCTGCAAATAGAGAATTTTACTTCTTCCTTTCTGATTTGGATGTTTTCTTTAATTAAAAAAATTTTCAATTATAGTTGACATTCAATATCATATTGGTTAAACTTCTTTTTCTTGCCTAATTGCTCTGGCTAGACCTTCCAGTGCTATGTTGAATAAAAGTGGTGAAAGTGAGCATCCTTTTCTTCTTCCTGACCTTCAAGGAAAAGCTTTGTTTTTCACTGTATGAGGTTAGCTGTGGCCTTCTTATGTATGGCCTGTATCATGTTGATATATGTTCCCTCTGTGCCCACTTTGTTGAGTTTTTATCACGAGTGAATGCCGAATTTGGTCAAATGCCTTTTCTTTATCTATTGAGACCATATGATTTTTATCCTTCATTGTGTTAATGTGTATCATACTGATTGATTTGTAGATGTCAAAACATCCTTGCATCCCTGGAATAAATCTCACTTGGTCGTGGTATATGATTCTTTTAATGTACAGTTGAATTTATTTGCTAATATTTCTTGAGGTTTTTGGAATTTATGCGCATCGGGGATATTGGCCTGTAATTTTCTTTCCTTGTGGCATCTTTGACTGGTTTTGGTGTATCTGGGAAGAGTTTGAGAAGGACTGGTATGAATTCTATAAATGTTTGGTAGAATTCACCAGTGAAGCCGGCTGGTCCCAGAATTTTGTTTGTTGGGAAGGTTTTTGATTGCCGATTCAATTACTTTACTAGTAATTGGTCTATTCAGATTTTTTATTTCTTCATTTTTTTCAGTCTTAGTAGGTTGAATGTTTCCAGGAATTTATCCATTTCTCTTAGTTGTCTAATTAGATGGTGTGTAATTGTTCATAGGTGTCTCTTATGATGCCTTTTCTCTCTCTGGGATCCCCTGTAACATCTCCTTGATTTCTTATTTTATTTTTTTCTTGGTGACTCTAGCTAAATGTTTGTCTCCTTTGTTTATCTTTTCAAAAAACCACATCTTAATTTCATTGATCTTATCTACTGTCTTTTTCGACTGTATTTCCTTATTTCTGCTGATTTTCACTTTTCGTTCTACTGGCTTTGGACTTCATTTGTTCTTCTTTATCTAGTTCCTTGAGATGTCAGGTTGGTTGGTTGAGATTTTTCTTGTTTCTTGATGTAGGCATTTATCATGAACTTCCCTCTCAGAGCTGCTTTTGCTGTATCTCCTAAATCTTGGTATGTAGTACTTCCATTTTCATTTATCTCAAGGCATTTTTTAATTTCTCTTTTGACCCACTGGTTGTTCAGTAGCATGCTGTTATCTCCACATATTTGTTTTCTTCTTGTAATTTCTATTTTCATACCATTTTGGTCAGAAAACATTAATTTTCTAGAATTTTCAAGACTTGTTTTGTAGCCTAGCACATCAATCTGAAAGTGTATCGTGTTGCTTTTGGATGGATAGCTGTTATCTGTTAAGTTCATCTGGTCTAACGTCATTTAAGGCCAAATGTTTCCTTATTGGTTTTCTGTGTGGACTGTCTATCCATTGATAAAAGTGGGGGTATCAAAATCCCCTACTATTATTGTGTTGCTATCTATTTCTCCCTTTAGGTTTTCTTTTTGGAGTGACCCCTTTATCATTATGAACTCCCTTTTTTGTCTCTTATCATAGTTTTGTTTTAAAGTCCATTTTGTCTGATATAAACATAGCTACCCCAGCTTTCTTTTGGTTTCCATTTGCTTGGAATAGCTTTTTCTATCCCCTCACTCTCACTCTGTGTGAGTCCTTACATCTGAAGTAAATTTCTTCTAGGTAACATATGGTTGGTTGGGTCTTATTTTTAATCAATTTAGCCACTCTCTTTTGATTGCAGAATTTAGTCCATTTACATTTAAAGAAATTTTTGATAGGTATGTACTTATCTAAACATTTAAAAAATTGTTTTCTAGCTGTTTTGTTGTGGTTCTTTTCTTTTCTTCTCTTGCTAGCTTCCTTTGTGATTTGATGATTCTCCATAGTGGTATGCTTAGATTCCTTTCTTTTTGTCTTTTGTGTAGCTACTATAGGTTTTTGCTTTGTGGTTAACGTGAAGCTTACATAACGTATATTTATAACAGCCTATTTTAAGTTGATAACCAAGTTCAAACACATTCTAAAAGCTCTACATTTTTACTTTACCCCTAATGTTCTGTTTTTGATTTCGCAATTTACAACTTTTGATCTTGTGTATCTTACTAACAAAATATTGTAGTTATAGTTATTTTTACTACTTTTGTCTTTTAACTTTCATACTTGATTTATAAGTGATTAACTCAGTACCACCATTACGACATTGGATTATTCTGAATTTAACAATATATTTACCTTTACCAGTGTGATTTATACTTTCATGTGTTTTCCTGTTACTAATTAGGACCTTTTTGTTTCAGCTCAAAAAAGTCCCTTTAACTAGATTGGTCTAGTGGTGCTGAACTCCTTCAGCTTTTGCTTCTGTGGACATCTCTTTCAATTATAAATGACAATTTTGCTAGGTAGAGTATTCTTGGTTGGCTGCCCCCCGCCCTTCAACACTTTGAATATATCATGAAACTGCCTTCTGGTCTGCAACGTTTCTGCTAAATAGCTGCTGATGGTCTTACGGGGGTTCCTCTGAACATAACAAGTTGTTTTTCTCCTGCTGCTTTTTAAGATTCTTTCCTTGTCTTTAACTTCGACAGCTTAATTATAACGTGTCTTGGTGTGTGTCTCTTAATTCCTTTTATTTGGAACTGTCTGGGCTCCTGGATATGAATTTCTATGTCCTTCCTTAGGTTAGAAAAGTTTTTTGCCCCTTTCTTTCTTCTCCTCCTGGGACCCTTATAATGTAAATATTTATTGGCTTGATGGTGTCCCAAAAGTCCTTCGAGCTAGCTTCACTCTTTTTTTCCTCTTCTAATGGATGAATTCCACTGCCCTGTCTTCGCATTTGCTGATCCTTTCCTCCATTCATCTAGTCTTCTTTTAAGATCGGTGTAGTGTATTTTTCAGTACAGTTATTGCATTCTTCAGCTTTGTGATTTATATCTGGTACTTGCTTATTTTTCTGTCTCTTTGTTGAAATTCTCACTTTGTGCATTGCTCTCCTGACCTCAATGGGCATCTTTATAACCATTATTTTAAACTCTGTATCAGGAAAATCACTTATTTCCATTGCATTAAAGTCTTTTTTGAGGTTTTATCGTATTCTTTCATTTGGAGCATTATTTCCTATTTCTACATTTTCCTTCACACTCTGTGTTGGTTTCTATGCATTAGATAAAACAGCCACCTCTTAGTCTTGAGGTAGTGGTGTCGTGCAGGAGATGAACCTTATCTTTCAACTCTGCCCTAGCTCTTAGTTGTCTCTCAAGGATTTGTGATTATCCAAGCAGATTTCTCTGTTCTTAGTGGCTCCCAGTAGTTGAGAGTATGCCAAGATCTGTCAGTGTCCCCAAGGAGAGGATCTCGGTTAGCACCTAGATGCAGGGTGCTTAAAAGCTCAACCCTGAGGCAGCAGCTTTTAAAATATACAAATAAACAATGTGAGTTTCTGTCTGCTCCCTCTGTGCTGAGCCCTGGGGGAACAGCCATTTAAAAACTGTTTTTTTGTTTGCTACCATCCCACTAAACCCATGAACACAAGCCTTGATGGCCACTAGAGCCACCTTAACAAGGGACGTGTCCTCTGGGTGGCAGCCACAAAAACCTGAGCACTAGATATGTGCACAAGCTCCTTTCTGGGAGATACCAGTGACCTGGAGCAAGGCAGGAGAGCAGAAATATGGCACCCGGTGGCCTCCCTGTCTCTGGAGAGTATTGTAGTCAGCCCCTATATGTGTGTTAAGTTAGTTAGAAGCCTGCTCCTCAGGCTATAGCTTTTACAATAAATAAATAAGCCTCTTTCATGGGAAGAGTGGGCATATTTCAGTCTGCTGCCCCTGCCCTGGGGTGGGGGGTTAGCTATGGTGAGTCCATGTCAGCCCTTTAAGAACTATCTCTTAGTTCACTAAAGCCTTGTGGATTTCTTGAATGCAAGCCCCACTGACTCCAAAGCTAGATGTTTTGGGGGCCCATCTTTCAGATGGAAGTCTACAAGTTGGGGCATCAGATGTGGGGTTCAAACCTTTCACTCCTCAGAGAGAAGCTGGGAGTTCCCTCCTGGTTGTGTGTTGCCATGTCAGGGATGGGGTTTACAGCGAGACTGTATGTCAGCCTCTCTTACCCATTTTGATGTAGGTTTTATCCTCATTCATAAGTGCGGTAGGAGTCACTCAACTAGTTCCTGCATTTCTTTCTGGGAGAATTGTTTTGTATGTAGCTGTAGATCCGGTGTGTCTATGGGAAGGGGTGAGTTCGGGACCCTCTTATGTTGCCATATTGAACCAGAACCTCCAGCTAAATTTCTTAAGTGTGTAGACTGTTCCATATCTACACAAGAATGCATTGTGCTTGATTTCTAATGTTCATTCAACGAGTACTTTACTGAATGTTTGCTGCACAGAAGGCACTCAAATGGGAAAAAATGAGCAAGACTTAGTCCTCGTTCTTAAGGACCTTAAGTTCTAGAGAGGAGAAATACTAATAACTAGCTATAAAAGGGAATAAATTACAAGATATAATGCATGACATTCACTGAAAAGACTAATTGAGTGAAAATAAAGGAAGGTATATTTCAGGTTAAGAAAACATTGTACACAGGGCCAGAGATGACTGACAGCGTTGGTCAGTGAAGCAGCATGGTATGATGAGCACTGGGCCTACAAATAGAGGCAGAGAAATCATGTTTGAAGGCAGTAAAAAATTGGGCTGGAGAGGAAGTCGGATTCTGAATACCATGCTAAGGAGTGTGGACTTTATTCTGTAGGCAAACAGGAGTCACAAAAATACTTAAGGAGAATTATATACAACTTGAATGTTAGGAGAGTAACTGGAAACATCTGGAAGATGGTTTGGAAAGGGAAGAGAGACAAAAACAGAGAAACCAATTAGAGAATTCATACTGCCTGTTCAGCTGAACACATGATGAAGGCTAAATCTGGGCAGAAGCAGCTGAATTGAAGAGCTTTGCTCTTTTTAAGAGAAGTAAAGCAGACTGACCTTAGTGACTGGTGGTAGTAGGACTTTATATATACTGTCTAGATTTATTTATATTTTATGTGCATATTTATGTGTATGTACAGTTTGACTTGTTTTTCATTTCACTGACCCATTTAATGACTGTTTCATATATGACACTTTACCCCTAAATCCTTCAACATGTATTTTCTAAGGTGAAAGATATTCTGTTATATAACTACAATAGAATTATCACACTCGGGGGATTAACAGATACAATACTATTTACTATCTAATATACTTGTGTGCATCCTTCAAGAAAAGAGTCGGGTTTTTTTTCCTCTTAAATGAAGTTGGCTTACAGAGTTGAAAAAAATCTCCTTTGAATTCAGTGTCTTCTTTCAGAGAACAAACTTAACAACAGAGCTCATTCATTTTATATTGACAAGTTATCTCTCAGCCTATCTCAACCATTGGAATATAGCACTTCCATCCTTGTATTCAGTTCTACCACAATCTTCTCACCTCCACAAATCATCAGGACCAACAGCCTGATGTGTACTTTAAATTTGGGTGTTTACATGGGCACACTGCCTCTTTACCAGTGTTGACAGGCCTAAATAATTAATGCTTCTAAGCAATCAGGGCCCTGAATCTCACTGCTAAAATATGTGACTCACTTTTACATGTTTCACTTACTTCAAAAAAGGGGAAAAACCCTGCAGCAGAAAATGACAACAGTGGTACTAAAGCTCAGTTGTTTTCAGAATTTACACACTGTTTCAAGGGCATCTAATATTTTTTCATATGCTGAGTGATCTTTCACAGCCCCAACAGTCCATCAGCTATATTCAGATCTCATGTGTAGAAAGAGAATCAGATGCAGAGATTGCCCTAAATTACTGAGGAGTTGGTAAAGCCAGGAAAACAACATCAGACATTTTCTCTTCCTTAACGAAAGAAACCTGGCTTTCCTACAGGTTTGAAGTCTTGGGGGATATACCCCTGCCCATTGCTCAAGGTTCTTGAAGTTCATTAAATTTGCTTCTATCACAACCTCTCCCTCTTTAGAAATGCTTATCTCCTCAGTTCCCTCATCCACCTTCCTCAATATCTATCTTGATTCGTAAGGCTCTCACAAACATGATCAGCCCACCAATCCTGGCCTTCTCAGCTCCAGGAACCGTATCCCTCACTGATCTCCATGTACAATCTTCAGCAGCTCGCTGGGAGGCTAAATCGTAGGTGTAGGCATTGCTTGAAAGTTGCATTTGACTTCCATGATATCCAACTTTCAAATTTTCCTGACCATGGTCCCTAATCTCCCATCATAAAACTCACACGCACTTGACACTTCTTTTTTGTCACATCAATTTTGGTTAGGCACTTTGCCTCTCTATATTCTACCCTCAAGGAAGATCTTAAGTATAAAATGAATTCCTCAACATACCATGCTGCCAGGCAACAGAGCTTTAAGTGTGAGACTCAAGGAGTCACAACTCTGTTTCTTTCTGTAAGGTAAGATCAGGAGAGTGAAGTATAACCAGTTTAGGACCCAGAGAAAAGGAAGCATAGAGCATGGAGCTGACTCATGTTGGGCCTTAAGAGATGAAGGAGAAATGAAGAGGACGAACCAAGCATAAGTGGTTTTCATACCCCGCCCCCTTATCTAGCCTAATATAACGGGAAAAACCAATAAGCAGATGGCTGGCAACCCGTCGTGGTCATTTTAACAATGGATTCATTACCATTGCAAAGTGCCTTACTCATTTTGACCTTCTTTTATCATTTATGCCTCATGAAATCCAGTTTTCTTAGAACTGAGTACTAGGCAGAGAACACTATTGAAGAATGACACCAGACTGTGTTGACCATCTCAACAAATTAATCTTTTACTTAAGCCCTCATTGTTACCTGGTAATGTCCCAAAAGGATCTTTACTTTCCTTGAGCCTCACTCGTTTTCAAGCTTACTTAGTCTTTTACTTCACTAAAAAGACAGAAATTCTCCAGTTCCCTTCTCTTGGCTAAAAATGCTTTCTCAGAAGTGGCAAATGCATTTACGATGATCCAGTGAGCTGTAATTTACTTTCATTTCCCTTGAGCCCTTTTCAGCATTTGACCTGTAGCACACATCTTCCTCGAACCTATCCCTGCTCCCCATTCCTTCAGCACCCCATCATCCACATGGAGGTCTTCTCCAAGGCACTGTATCCAAGCACCTTTGTTCTCATTTCAAACCCTTCAGCTGTCAATTCTGTGGAGCTCACTCTCATCTCTCTCCAGCCTGCCCGTTTACACCAGTTACAGATCCACATTTTAACTTCTTCTTGGACCTGACTTAGACCTGTCACCTCCTCAAGCACAGCATGTCCACAGTCAAAAGGATCACTATCTTCTTCCAACCAAATCCTCCTTTCCTCACATTTTCCAGTCAGTCCCCTGGGCCTGGGAACTCTATTTTCAAATAATAGTCTTACGGTCGCCTTCTCCCATCCCATCGCTAATATCTCTCAAACCTAGGCCTTCGGAACTCCCATAACTTCTCCTAACTGGTCTTTCTACCTATAAAAGTTTTGCTCTGGACCAGATACAGCTGTCCGAATACATCTTTGGAGATACTTACTTGGTATACAATTTTCGTTGGACCGCCTGACGCTGACCAAAATGAGTCAAGCGCCTCTGCCCAACATTCTTGTCCCTATACTGTGCCCCAACCTTCCTCTTTAGCCTTCTTTCCCCTACCTCCTGCTTGGTACCTATCTTTCTACTAACTGGGCTGTTGGCTCTTTCTCACCCTTAGCCCAATGTCCTCATCTTTACATCTTAATTATGTTAGTCTTTCCTCGAAGTATGCTTAGTTCTTACTCCATCCTTTGGAACCTTTCACAAATAGCAATTCATCATAAAGCCTTCTGTGCTCTTCAAAATGAATAAGACTTAAGACCACTCTGCCTTGTTCTGAATAACTGAATGGCTGGCTCTCTGAGGGCTAGGACTAGGTCACTCGTCTTTGTACCTCTAGGCATTTATGACAATGCTTTGTCCAGAACTGATATTAGATAACTTAGCTGACGATCTGAACCTCTGAGCAAACAATTCACCATTAGTATCTAAGACAGACACTTACCCATGGATTCGGAAGTTTGACTGCCAACCACCCGGAGCAGCATAGGCTGACTGCTGTCTGACCTCTGAAGAGAGGTAGAAGGAGAGGAGACCGTTGTACCATTCACCTTGGCCTCTGCCTGGGGCTAAGGCATCCAAAAGACAACAGAATTATTTTTCATAGTAAACGCTCGAATATATAAATGTAAAACTATTATAGATACCGAACACTCAGAAATTATGACATTCCCTACTTAGAAACCTCCCAAAGATTGTAAAATTTGGGAAATTTCACTATTGATGAGATCCATAGATGTTGTTTTTGTATTTGAATTGTGCCCCCTTATGTTTGAAAAAAAATTACAGTTACAGTGGAACAAGATATATAAAATTATTAGATTAAAGAACTGAAAGATTTAGAAGGTCATGTGAGAATGGTGAAACCATGTGGGACCACAAAAACATAGTGAAAAATACATATTTTTGTGAAGTATTAAGTAGCAATATGGAGAGAACACATCTCAAAATTCAAAATTCTCAGAAAGCCAGGACCAGGTGCGGGTTGGGCCTACTACAATGTAGCATCTTGCTAGGTTTTTCAATGGATGCTTTAAAAATTACGCTTTAGGGATCGGAAAAAGGAAAAAAAAAAAAAAAAAGGTTACCAGAAAATAAGACTAATTGCAAAAAAGAGAGTTCCATTTCAAGAGTTAAAAATTTTCACTTTTAGAAAACTAGTGGAAACCTCTCGGTACTTTTTAAAGATGAATTTTAAATCAGTCAAATAGAAAACATTTTTGTAGGAAACAATCTTGAACAAACGTTAACAAACACATTCTTTTTCCTACTCATATCCTTTGATATCTAGCACTTTGCTAGCACATACTAGGTACTCAACAGATTGATGCTTGTTGCACTTCTAAAAATGACTCTGAGTTCTGCTTTTAGTTTTGTTGAGGGGAAAAATGAATTTTTGTAAATGTCCCCTGGTAGAGAGATGTGGGCCTCACTTGCTCCAGCAGCTGCCTTAGCCTATGTAACTGGGACTCCAGCTGTTTATTGTGATCTTCCAGGATTTGCATCCTGGCTTCCAGGCGGCCTTTGTGTTGACGAAGCAGCTTGGCCTCGGCAATGAGCTCAGCATCCCGGGGACTCTGGGGAGAGGTGGGCATCATTTCAGGAGGGGACGGCAGTGGGGACAGGCCTTTGTGTTCATGCTGCTGCTTTAGACGATCATACTCTGCTTGCAGATTTCTGTTGGCATCAAATAAATAAAAGAAAGAAAAAGTAAGTTGAATATTATCACCGGATTTCATGTGAGATGGCAAAAGATGCATCTGACCACCACCAAACACAATAGCAAGCAAAAGAGAGGCACTTAATGAATGGATTTTGTGATGACAATTAGCAATGCTAAAAAAACAAAAGAAAATTGGAAGCGTCTTCCCGGTGTGTGAGGGGAGATGCTTTTCAACCTTTTATACTAAAAGCCTTATGAGTGCTACATTCAGATAAGTAAGTAGCAAAGGATTTAATCATTTTGCAAATCCTTCTTTAGACCATGAGACTACAATATTTAAACCTCTGTCAACACTTTGGTTTGCTTTAAAAAATCAAGTATTTTCAAGAGCAATGTATAGGAACACGGTTAACAGTGTAGCCATGTACCCAGCACACTGCTTTAGTACATGTAACATTTGCCATATTTTCTTCAAAAATTTTTTGAAGAAATAAAATATGACAATTAAAGCTGAACCTTCCCCATGTACCCTGCTCATTACCACATTCAACCCTTCTCACCATTGCCCCCCAAGGAGAGAATGCCACCCTGAATTCCAGGTCCATCATTACCACGGATGTATCCACAAATATTCAGTTGAACTTAATAAAGATGCTGATATTCGGCTTTTTTAACCTACAAAATGGTCATTTCATGTAATTCAATCCAATAGCATTATTTTGCACGTTCTTAAACTTAACGTTTAAGAACTTTGTGTTTAAGAATGTACATACCATTCTAAGAGCTGCTTTTTGCCTTCAACACCGTTTTGGAGATTTATCCATGTTGATACATAATGGTTCACGATTTTAAGTGCAGTGAGGTATTACTCTGCTGCTTGAATATGCCAATAACATTCTCCTGTCAATGGACATTTAAGTTTCCAACTTTCACAATTACAAACAGTGATGCAATAGACTTCCTTTTACCTGTCTCCTTGGATACCTGTTTAAGAGATTCTTTACAGAACATATCTGTGGAATTGCTGGATTCCAGCAACATGTTTAACATTGCTACCTATTACCAAGTTGCTCTCCTAAGTGGTTTTACCAATTTACTCTCTTACCAGTAGTGCACGAGGTTTTCCCTTATGCCACATCTTCATCAAATACTTGGTGTTAGCGAGCATTTAAGTGTTGGCCAATCCAATGAGTGCATTCAAATTTGCACATCCCTGATTATTGGTGAGGTTGAATTTCTTTTGTGTTAATTGGCTTTTTTTTTTTTTTTAAATTTCCTATACTCATTTCCCCCACTGGATTGCCTTTCTCTTATTAAAGTTATGGATATATTTTGGATGTTTATTCCTTTGCCAGCTATGTACACAACAAATATCATCTCCTACTCATATCTTAGTGTAGCTTCTTTAACTTTGTTCATGGCATCCTGTTGTACAAAAAAACTGTAATTTTAATATATTTCTCCATGTTTTCTGCTTTTTATGTTTTGCTTAAGAAAATCTTCCATACACTTACATTTTAAAGTTTAAAGTTTTGTTCTTAACATTTAGGACTTTAATTTACCCAGAATCTCTTATGCTCAGAGTGAACATATGATCTACTTTTTCTTTCTCCCATAGATAACTTACTAGGCCTGCCCTATTCATTGTGTAGTTCTTTTCTCCACTGATTTCTGGTGTACCTCGGCAATACGTCGAGTGTCCAAAAATACATAAGCGTGCTTCTGAGCTCTCTATATTCTATTCTGTTGGGTTCTTTGTATGTCCCTCCTCATGCAGATGCCACACCAGAGCTTTAAATAAATTGAGTGTCTGGGAGGCCTTCTCACTCCCACATTGTTCTGCCTTAAAGCTGTCTTGGCTCTTCTGACTCCTTTGATCTTCTCCTCTATGATTTTAGTGTTACATTTTTGTATTTTCACATGAAAATTCTTGGTGAAATTTGGGGTTTGAATTACATTGAGTTTATCAATTAAACTGGAAAGAATGGACTTCCTGTTATTGAGTCTTCACATCCAGAAATGTGGCGAAGCTCTTCACTTCTTCCAGTCTCATTTTACATCCATTAATAATGTTGTATAAATGTTGTATTACTGTGCCTTTTCCTCTAGCTTTTATTTGTTTTTGGTTTTTATGTTTTTAAATAAATACATTTAGGGTTATAGATTTCTTTCTTGCTTTAGAATTGCTGAGAATACAATTCCGATTGAGGACACTTCTATCTGATACCTGGTGACTGATTAGAACTCTTTGATATCTTTCTTCCTGTTAGGAAGATATCTTCCTGATATCTTCAGAAATAAGATGATGGATTTCCGCTGTTCACAGATGATATTTCATCAGGTGAAAGAACTTCCTATCCATAAATGTGGGAGATCTGTATTCATGAGAAAAGACATGAGATGAAAGTGAGGCAATAGGAGTTTTGCCGTTGTCCAGTTTGAGAAAGTAAGATAAGCTCATGACCAGGTTTCCTACTGGGGAAATATTTTCTGTTGTCACATACCTGGAATGAATGTTCCACAGGGGATGACATGTCTTCCAAAATGCTGGATTCTCCACATTGAAGAAGAAAAAAAATAATAAAATCCAATCTATTTTTTAAGCTCTACCCTGTACCTAATGTTAGAAGTTTTCTAGGAATTCAAAGTCATGCAGGAAATCAATATATGATCTTTTCCATTTATAGGAATATAATCTCCTATCTGTCTGAACTGAAATTCCATCTGCTATATCTTCAAGGATAGTTGTACATATAGTTTGTTTCATAGCAATCCGCTTTGACAAAGCAGTAGAGGTTGATCGAAATAAGTTTACCCTCGGCTGGATTCTGCATATTGGTCGTCTGCGTGTGAACCAACATATGTAGTCATCACATTAATTAAATCCAATTTCTGACCACTTTACTGACAATCATCTAGATGTTTCTGTGAACTTGAAGCAGCATCCAGTGTTCATAAGGTTTCAGTTGAGAGGAATTATCTTCTATTTTCTTCCCTTGCAGTATGCGCTGAAAGAAATCCACCTTCACTGAAATGTCCCAATTGGTAATATCTTTTAATGAAGAATTCTATTTAGGATTCTTCTTTCTACCAGACTGGGTCATCCACAATATTCTTTTTGAAAACATTGCTGTATTATCCTGAAGTCCACGTCT
>NW_011889121.1:65496-67895 GCF_000151845.1 Pteropus vampyrus
TTAAAAATAGAACTACCAAAAAAAAAAAAAAAAAAATAGAACTATCATATGATTCATCAATTCCAGTTCTAGGCATTTATCTTTAGAAAATGAAAAAACTCGTTCAAAAAGATATATACACCCCTATGTACATTGCAGCATTATTCACAACAGCCAAGATGTGGAATCAACCTAAGTGTCCACTGATAGATGAACGGATAAAGATGTGGTGTGTCTGTGTGTGCATAATGAGATACTACTCAGTAATAAAAAAGAGTGAAATTTTGCCATTTGAGACAACATGGATGGATCTAGAGGGCATTATGCTGAGAAAAATAAGTCAGAGAAATACATATATTGTATTATTTCTCTTACATGTGGGATGTACAAAAGACAACAAACATATAAAAGAAAACAGAAAAACCTCAAAACAGGGAACCGATGATTGCCAGAAGGGAGGGTGCTTGGGGAATAGACAATCGCCAAAGGTGAAGGGGACTGTGTAGTAAAAACTACCAGTTATAGAATAAGTCACAGGGATGGCATAGGGAATATAACCGATAATATTGTAATAACTATGCATGGTGACATATGGGACTCGACCTGTCATGATCACTTCATCAGGTATCTAAATGTCTAATCACTATGTTATACCTGAAACTAATATAATATTATATGTCAACTATAATTAAAAAATTAATTAAAAGAAAAAAAATCAAGAAATTATAACTAGAAAAAAATGAAGGGACTGATGTGAAGGTTAATAAATAAATTTCTGGGAAGAAAAGCTAAGTTCTAGATTCAAAATCCTATTTCTCATAGCACAAAAGATATTTCCCCAATGTGTCTTCAGAATTTTCTAATGCTCTTTCCTATTATGGAGGAATCAAGTTTAAACCATATACATAAAAGAAAAATGGTTTGTGCCTGCAGAATTATCTGTGCAGACACTTCTCAATATTTTCAGATGATGAATTTAAAAAATAACTTAAAAATAAGCCCAGAAAATGCTCATCTGGATTAACCTAAACAACTTAGATGTTTTCAGTCTAATGGAAAATGACATGACAACCTAACAGGTTTATTAAGGGATTTGGAGAAAGAACAGTAACATAAGAAATGAGAAAAACAAAGAAGACAGCTGAAAATCAGCCAAAAAAGCCATCAGGGAACACAAAAACTCCAAAAGGCATTCATCCATTCGTTTAATCAACATAATTCTACATCCAGCACTATAGAGACAAAGATATGAGACACACTGTCCCTTACTCTTAAAAAGCTCACTTTCTTTCTAGCTTGTGCGACATCGTTTAGTTTGACCTTACACTAATGTAAAAGGGCTGGGGATTATGCTCAGTGCTGAAGCTAAAAATACAGGTTATTTCTATCTTTGAAATAATACTAAGAAATTATAGAAAAAGGATCAGATGGATTTACTTACAACCTATAGTTAGCAGAGAGTGGTACTATAAGGTAACCCAGAATTTGGAGATACAGAACAAGGTTAGCTTAATTATTAATACAGTTTTAAAAAATGAGTCTAGGCATCTGCAGAAGCCATCCATTTACATAAGTAAATATACACCAGGAAACCATTTCTGACTGGGCATGCCTGATTACAATGAAATATACCAGAAAGTCCTTGATCTTTCCATATATATTCTCTTCCTAAGAGGACCCTATCTTTTTCCAAGGCTTCCATGTCCTCTAGGCCCATGACCCCACCCCCTAACCTCCTTAAACCAGACTTCCCTTGTAAACTCCACATCTGTCTTTTCAATATTCTCTTGGATATCTCCATTAGTCTGGGGCTCTGTGAACTAGAATTTGCTAAGCACCAAACCACGCAAGTTTGATATATTTATAATTTATCCTCTTTAACATTTCTGTGCCAGAAAAAGAATCAGCTTCCTCAAGGAGCATTACATAGGACCATATACTAGCTATACATCTTTTAAGTTTATACTTTAATCTGTTGAGATGAACACTACACTTGCATTTCTGTTATAAGATAGAGGAAGAAATATCTTCCCATGCGTTGATAATACACTTTTATATCACAATCCAGGAGCGGCCTCAAGTAACAACGGGCCTTTGCATCTAACTACTGAAAAGAAAAAAAAAAAGATTTGACAGTAATTGTGACAGAGGCAAAAGTTGTCTTTGGTAGACATCCTTTAAAACTCCATCGGTTAACGACAACTCCACACAGCAAGTTAATTTTGTCAAGTTATTGATGGAAATTTTTGTTGGTAGTTTGATTTGAAAGCCAGGTCATTCAGTGAGATATTCCATAGATAGAGTACACAGAATTTTCTGTGGTCATGGGAGCTGATTTAATGCCTACCTCTTTTGGTCTCTAGGTTTATAGGGCTTTACTGCTGGAGCAAATAAAGTTACTTTTGTGAGAAAAATCCGAC
>NW_011889121.1:67945-73058 GCF_000151845.1 Pteropus vampyrus
TCAAGTGGGGCCTCTTGAACAGAAACCGAGTAAAATACAAAGTTCTTTGATTTGAGTCTAAATTCTCTATTAAAGGTATTTACAAATTTTCATGCTGATTATCCAAAACAACTGATGTTCAAAGGGTTGAATTAGAGATAACGTTTACTAAATTGTTTCTAATAAATGTGGTCATAGTTACAGAGCTATGTTAGGGTATATTTTGTTAGAGGCTGAGAAATAAAGGCATTTGGCCCTTAAGTCATTTTCTTATATTTAAAAACATCTATGCCAATATCTTTAAAAGCATAACGCAATGTTAGTTTTTCTGGATGCAGTATTTATAAAGCTCATTTGGGGAGATCATTCCTATTGTTCCGATTGAGAAACATACCATTGTTCCAAGGTGGGTTGTTTTAAAGCTTAACCGACAAATACACAATTGACTCTTTTTATCAGTTGGCTGTCAATTTATGTTGTTACCGATATATTTTGCTTTCCTTGAGGCTATACATGTATATTTCACCCCCCTACTGATTCTCTAATTATTAAAATGTATATGGAGTCACTTCAGTACAGATGAATATATATCAGACAGTGACTCTATAGAGAATCTATTTACATTCTCGATTATCTTGTAAATTATATTTCTCTGGTAGCTCCCTAAAGGACACTAATTCAAATTCATTGCACATGGCTTCTGTCACCACAATCTCTTCCTGCAGCTAGTCATCCTACAAAAGGTCTCCCATCCATTATTAATTTCTTATTCTCCACAGAGCTTAACAAAATCCCTCTATTCTACAACTACATAGATATAGATGATTAATTTTATGTCATCAAGTATATAAACGTTGTTGTCCAGACACAAAATACATTAAAAAAATTTCCTAACCAAGTAAAAAACTTGCTAAGTAATGAATATAAGAGATGAATCACACTGCCCTTAACTCTACCTGCTGAAAACATGAAATTTCCTGGCCCCTCTAGCAATAATTACTAGCTACATGGTAATTATGAGAAAAAACATCACAACAATCTTTACATAGTTTCCGTTAATTTACAGAGGCCAAGTGTTTTCAACATAGGTCATCTACTCTTTAAATGGAACTTCCCTAGTATGTATAATTATATAGTTGTTGTGCAATGGTGTTTTTGAAATAAAGAACTGAAGGTTGCTTTCCACTGATTAATACCTTTTACTATTATACATTAAAGTGTATACCAAAGCATGAGCACCCACAGGGCCTATTTCACAAGTGGGAACAACTACAAAGATCTGCGTCTAAAAAGAATAGGTCTAGAGAAATTCAACTTTACCCTCATACAATATTAAAAGCAGCTGAGTCATATCCACCAATCTGGATTCAGGCAAATGCAGTAAATCATATAGAACTATTACAGCAACTATAAATCTAGCCAATTCGCAATTTCTAAAAAAAGGAGAAAGACACATTTTGTGAGCATGATGTATTTTAAAAACTGGAAATTGCACAGAGCCTTTTCGATTATAATGAAAATATTTAAAGCTATACTATACAATTTTATCGAACCCAAACATACATACATACCCCTGAACTAGATGGAAGAAGACCTCAATTGCTTTGGTGTTACCAGTATTAAGAAGAGGCTCACAGGGTGGAAAGTAAAAGCATGCATATTTTAGGTCTGCCTTAAGCAAAACAGTAAAAATATCAGGACTCCCCCAGGCTCTTGTTTCTAATCCTTTTCTCATAACACTGTCCCCCTTTTATGCATTCAGAGCTCTTAATTACAACCCCTTTCTTCTTGAAATTTGCTCAGTATAAAGGTGTTATATAAATCACTTAAACCTTACTGGAATTTTATAATAACACGCCATTTCTTCCAGTTACATCTGCATTTCAAAAGAGATGTTGACGCATATAAAGAAAAATAAGATTTTTTTTTTGACACATTGCCTTTTGGGTGCCTTTTACCACCCATGGTTTTAGGGTCATAGAGACCTTGATTCGCAACTAGTCTCTGCCAGTTGCTAAGGCTACAAAACTGAGTTAAGCGTTCATCCCACCGGGTGGATTAATGAGCCAGTATGTTCTATGTTCCATATGTACAACTTTCTTAGAAGCATGCCAGCCCCTTCCAAGTGTTTAATAAATGTTGGTTAATATTGCTGTTATTACTTCTTTCTCTCTATATTCTGAACTTTTTAGATTTGGAAACTTAGGTATGCTGAAAACTTTCTGTCCAAAGAATGCACTTAAATTAAGAGCAATCCACTAAGGCTTATTGAGCTTGGTAGAAAATATACATATATAGTGCTGAGAAACAGATTCATCATTTGATATTTTCTCTCTGTGTATATACGAGTTCTAGCCCTGCAGTCATTATTAGAGATACCTTTGAATTTGGAAATTATTGTATATTTTCCATCATCTGTACAAAGTGAAATCACTGAATTAAGATCACTAGGATGAGATTTTCTAAGACTTGACCAAATTTCTGGGGATGTGACGAAATCATCAAATTATGTCTGTAGATAACTGCTGTAATAAAATATATGGACCAAGTCGACAGGGGTTAATGTATCTAGATGTATTCTATTTTGGGGACATGCCTTGCCCTTGACACATCAATCTATATCTTACGTGAGTTCCAAGAGACAGAATCTGACAATATTAATTAGCTTTAGTTTCTTTATCTTCAATGATTGAGATATTTTTCACAAATTCCTGATCAGGGACTAACATTATTATCTATAGAATAAATGTATTCATCAAAAGTTCAACACAAGAAGAGAAGAATTCATGGAAAATCCTAGCTGTTATAACTGGAAAAAAGTCAGACAAACAAAATGCAAGACAAATAGGACAGTACCTAATCTTCGCCATCCAAAAAGTACACTAGGATGTGAGGGGTTTTAAAAGCGAGGAAGTCTAGGCCCCAGGAATAGTACGGTAGGGTAAAGTAGGTTTCAATTTTCAGATAAATACAGTAAAATATCAAACTTCCATTGCCTATGGGCAGCAAAAAGCTGTAATAGTCTCTAGGAGAATCATAATTGTAAGCTTTGTGTGTCCTGGCTTGAGTCCCTCCTGAGTTGGCCTTAAATTCTCCTAGTAAATTCATCTTGATGGCCCATTTTTTCACTTCCTGGCAAACACTGCTGTATACTCTTGTCATCTCTGATCCTATGGCCTCTTCTATTACAATGACAAAAAACTATAGAATCCTTTCTTTAAAATAAGTCTCAGTGCTTGTACACAAATGTTTATGGCAGTATCAGCCATATTAGCCAATAAGTGGAAACAACCAAAATGTCCATCAAATGCTAAATGGATTTTAAAAATGTGGTCTATCCATGATGGAATATCAGTCGGTAATAAATAATGAAGTACTAATACATGCCGCAACATAGATGTTCTTTAAAACGTTATGCTATGTGAAAGAAGCCAGTTACAAAAGACCACATGTTGTGTGATTCACTTACATGACATGTCCAAAATAAGCAAATCCATAGAAATAGAAAGTAGATCATTGATTGTCTAGAGCGAGATGGTTTTGGGAGAAACACAGAATCAATGAAATGGGTATGAGATTTCTTTTGGGGGCAAGGAAATTGTTCTAAAATTAATTGTGTGATAATGGTTGCGTAACTGTGAATATCCTAATAACAGTGAATTATATACTTTAAATGGCTGAACTGTATGGTATGTAAATTATATCTCAATAAAGCTCCTATAAAAAAATAAGTTCTAGAGGCAGAGTCAATATGGGGGAGTAAAAAGATCCTGAACTCATGTTCTCCAACAAACATGTCAAAATTACAAGTAAATATAGAACCACCACCACTGAGAACCACCTGAAGACTAGCTGAACATAAGTCCTAAAACTAAGGCTATAAAGAAGATGGGTAGGAGAGGTGGGGATGTGGAGTAGTCAGGCCCCAGACCCAGGTGTGATGATTCACAAATGGAGGGCCATCTCCAGCCATGGTGGTTGCCCCCGAGCAACAAGGGGTCCGAGTCCCACAGCAGGCTCCCCAGCCTAGGGACCTGTGCCAGGAAGAGGAGTCCCTGTAACATCTGGCTTTGAAAACCAATGGAGATTACGTCCGAGAGAGAGAGGAAGGGCAGTGGGAGACCAAGGCACTGCTCTAAAAGAGCTCAAGAACAAATTCACTTGCTCCAAGCTCCAGTGCAATGGCAGGAGTCTGCGAAGTGCCTGGGTCATACAGGGAGGAATTAAATTGACTAACATTCGGGTGAGGGCTGGAGGGGCAGTGATCAATGAGAACTCTCTCTGGGGATGGAAGTGCTGGTTGGCGCAATTGTTCCTTTGTCTCTTTTGTTGTGCTGCCTTTCACCTGGCTGGCCTGGATCAGATGTGGGGGGAGGGGGGCAAATCTGTCACTCTCCATTAACTTAGCTAACTATTTGCCCCACCCAACCTGCTCACCCCAGCTGAAGCCTCTTTCGAACTGCTTCAGACCTCTCGCACACATGGCGGTTGGTCTCTGCTCGCACCACAGCCTTTTTCAAGTGCCCCAAACTCAGCACAGGCCATAGCCAGCATCAGCTCACATTATAGCCTTTCCCAGGTGCCCCAAGCCTGGCACAAGTGGCAGCCAACCTCAGCTCGCATCATAGCGCCCACCAATAGTCCCAACATCAGCACAAGTGGCAACCGGCTTTGGCTAGCATCATACCTATTATCAAGCTGCCGCTCCAAGCCCAGCACAAGCCGCAGCCAGCCTAGGCCCAAAACAGATCCCCTCCCAAGCAGCTCCACAGCCAACACATCAGATAGGCAGCCTCAGCTGGAACCAGAGCCCCACCAAAGTGAATCCTGCCCCGTGAGGCCAGCCCCCGTACACCAGATGGTCTGCAGTACTTGCAGGTAGTCAACCTAAGTGTTGACCCCAACCACTGGCACACCCACAATTGCTGCCAAACTACAACAGGAGGACACATCCAACCCACACAGAGTATGCCCTTGGAGCAGCTGGCTCTGGTAACCAGGGGGGATTGTGCCACTGGGCCCCACAGGACACCTACTATATAAGGCCACTCTTTCAAGACAGGGAGACGTAGCAGCTCTACCTAATACACAGAAACAAACACAGAGAGATAGCCGAATTGAGGAGACATAGCAA
>NW_011889121.1:76438-78309 GCF_000151845.1 Pteropus vampyrus
TAACTACTGAAAAGAAAAAAAAAAAGATTTGACAGTAATTGTGACAGAGGCAAAAGTTGTCTTTGGTAGACATCCTTTAAAACTCCATCGGTTAACGACAACTCCACACAGCAAGTTAATTTTGTCAAGTTATTGATGGAAATTTTTGTTGGTAGTTTGATTTGAAAGCCAGGTCATTCAGTGAGATATTCCATAGATAGAGTACACAGAATTTTCTGTGGTCATGGGAGCTGATTTAATGCCTACCTCTTTTGGTCTCTAGGTTTATAGGGCTTTACTGCTGGAGCAAATAAAGTTACTTTTGTGAGAAAAATCCGACGTCATCTGCAGAAACATCTGTTATAGCTACTTCCTCTGATGTCTCCAGAATGATGGCTAGGCTTCTCAGCACCAACAGAGAGAGCCACGTGTGCTATCTCCTTGCCTGTTTCTCAAAGTTTAGTACAGACTTGACTTTCTTACCACAGTGTGTTCTATAGAACATTACAACTGGGCCAAGGTCAAGTTTGTATAAGCAACACTGGGTTAAACAAAGCTAATCATGTTTCTTTACTTCTAGACTCAATGCAAATGCTAATTACTTATGACTTTCTAATACAAGTATTTCCAAAGCTTATCTGTCCTTGGAATCATTTTTTCTTAAGTAAATCTTAGAAGTACTCTGCAGAACACATTTTGGGCAATAGTAACCTTTATCCTTGGAGAACTATGATAGTTTCTTTGGTCTTTAACGTTAAGCTTCCCACAATTATCAAAGGACCCTAGAAGCAGCCATATAAAATTACCTTTCCTGTTTGCTATAAAAATACTGATGAGGAGACCAGCCAATAATCGCATCAAATGTAACCCTGTTTAAACAAGAGTCCAGGACCCATTCCTTTCTAGGTCTATGACGTGTCCTTTCATACTCTGTGTCATGGAGTCTTTGTTCTAGAAACAGCCTCTTCTTAATAGGGTTATTTTAAGGATTAAATAAGATCCCATACGTACTCAGAATAGTTCCTGTCTACAGCAAGCATTCAGATGACAGCTATTTGTTTTTGTTGCTTTTGCCGTCATTATTTAGAGCCAGGAAAATGATGGTGTTTTCTTAGGAAGCTGCATGGTTCTTTCATGGAACATTAAGAGATAGACAAATCATTATGTTTCCTCTTATCCCCCTGGCTGTAGCTCAGATCAGACCAAATCTGAAGTTCAATGATATCAACTATGCTAATCCCTACTATGTTCATTGATTTACGATTTATACTGTGGGAACTTTATCGCTAATTTTTTTTTTTCCCCCAAATCCTTTTCGGAAAGTGAATGCATAACATCAATATAGGAAATTTCCATTTGAATGTCCTTGGGGCAAATAGAACTCAGTATGCCCAATGTGTAGTGGTTTTCTCTTTCCACCGACCTTTGCAAATCAGTAGCGTTTCCTCTGTGCACCATGTTGTGTTTTGTTTGCTTTTTAATGTTAATTTCCCAGTTCCCCAATTAAAAAATTTTATATCAAGCAATTCGTCCTTCTTCCTTCTCCCCTGGCCTCATTTAGTGTGAGACCTTCCCATTTCTCCATCCCTTCTTCACTTGCCTAAGATTATCCTTAGTTCAGAACCTGGCCATCTTTCAACAAACTGTTCTACTGTTATTCTACTAACCTCCATGGCTTTAGTTCCCTGCCTACAATTATTTCTCTCAATCATCCTCTTCTCAGAAAACCTTCGTTGTTTAACTGCTTATAGGATAAAATCCAAATTCCTTTGTATAACACGTAAAGTGCTTTAAACCGTGGTCTCCACCTACTGTTCACTACTCTCTTATTCTATGCTCTGGCCACACATTACTCACTGCCCCATTGGTCTGGAAAGCTCGTTCTCCTCCCC
>NW_011889121.1:78359-81195 GCF_000151845.1 Pteropus vampyrus
TCCCATACGTACTCAGAATAGTTCCTGTCTACAGCAAGCATTCAGATGACAGCTATTTGTTTTTGTTGCTTTTGCCGTCATTATTTAGAGCCAGGAAAATGATGGTGTTTTCTTAGGAAGCTGCATGGTTCTTTCATGGAACATTAAGAGATAGACAAATCATTATGTTTCCTCTTATCCCCCTGGCTGTAGCTCAGATCAGACCAAATCTGAAGTTCAATGATATCAACTATGCTAATCCCTACTATGTTCATTGATTTACGATTTATACTGTGGGAACTTTATCGCTAATTTTTTTTTTTCCCCCAAATCCTTTTCGGAAAGTGAATGCATAACATCAATATAGGAAATTTCCATTTGAATGTCCTTGGGGCAAATAGAACTCAGTATGCCCAATGTGTAGTGGTTTTCTCTTTCCACCGACCTTTGCAAATCAGTAGCGTTTCCTCTGTGCACCATGTTGTGTTTTGTTTGCTTTTTAATGTTAATTTCCCAGTTCCCCAATTAAAAAATTTTATATCAAGCAATTCGTCCTTCTTCCTTCTCCCCTGGCCTCATTTAGTGTGAGACCTTCCCATTTCTCCATCCCTTCTTCACTTGCCTAAGATTATCCTTAGTTCAGAACCTGGCCATCTTTCAACAAACTGTTCTACTGTTATTCTACTAACCTCCATGGCTTTAGTTCCCTGCCTACAATTATTTCTCTCAATCATCCTCTTCTCAGAAAACCTTCGTTGTTTAACTGCTTATAGGATAAAATCCAAATTCCTTTGTATAACACGTAAAGTGCTTTAAACCGTGGTCTCCACCTACTGTTCACTACTCTCTTATTCTATGCTCTGGCCACACATTACTCACTGCCCCATTGGTCTGGAAAGCTCGTTCTCCTCCCCCCCAACCCCCACCTGCCTGGAAAACTCCTATCCAGTTTTTATCAGCTTCTTTTGTGAAGGTCTCTCCAATCTATCGGACAGAATTAATCATTCACATCTGTGCCCCCAGAGCACTTGTAACACTGGGTTATAATTAGCTGTTTATATTTTAAAGCCTTTTATTAAATTTTGAGCTCCATGAGAATAAGAACCAAGGCGTATTCATTTTTGTAGTCCTGGCAGTTTGAAAAACACATTAAGCATTCACTATCTGCTGAATTGAATGGAATTATATCCTTAGGCCTTGAAAGTAACTAAAGAAAGTTATGACTATAATCAATCTGTAGCAGGATGGTCTGGTAATGAAAGCCAAAAGGAGGATGAGGGTCTTCGTGGAGGATCTAAAAAGGAAAAATGGACTGTAACAACTCCAGCTTTTATCCAGCCTGTTCTAGGGAGATGGCAGCTGCACCTGTAAGTTGCGAGTATTTTAATCACCAGAGGGGTATTTTTTTTTTTTTGGTGGTATTAAACGGTCCTCACGACTATTCAATTTCCTATGCCAAGATTCTATGCTCACCAGACAACAATTTGATTTTTATTCTGATTTCTGATATCTGATTCTAAGACACAGGACCCTAGAATGGAGCAATGAGTCTAGTCTCTAAAAAATATATATTCCCTATTTTAATAGACTTAGTATTTACACTTAAACCCCGTGCTGTTCCACAGAAACGTTTAAGGCAACATTAATAGACTTAATATAACAAGACAGTTTAAAAGAAGGAGAATTAGGATAAAGGGAGAAATAAAATTGTCATTCTGGGTTATCCATCTACTTCCATGAATTGGATTGTATGAATTGGTCCCCTCAGGCTTCGATTAAGTCTGGATAAAGTGAAGGAAATTGAGTCAGTGGACCAGTTAGTTAGAAACTGAGCCTCTGAATCATGGTGATCCTACCCCATGGACCTGTCCTCCCTGCCTGAGTGGAGCTGAGGCGGCTGACTCGTACAGAGCCTATTCAATGCAATGCGTACGCTCTTCAGCTTCTCTTCATATAGTAGCTTCTCTTGCCATAAAAGATCTTGGCTGTCCAATTATGTGGGAAAACAAGCTCCCTTTTTGTTTTGGAGGCTTGTATTGCCAAGTGACACAAGGGCCTAGTTTCATTAAAGTTCGCAGCTACTACTCCTTTCCCCCAGACTCCAACTTGAAAAAAGAGGTACAAACCAGCTATGGGAATCAGTCTCTCCCAACTACCAACGACATCTACTGTACATTTAACATTCACTCCGTTATACTCCCTATCCCTGTTCCTTACCCTAAGTTCTTCACCTATCACATTGTCTTCAGAGGTGGCCCTTCTCCCATTTGTGGCCATACCACCTCCTGTGCTCCTGTTCCCTTAACCCCTCTCCACCCTAGCTCTCTGGGAAGATGCTCCTATTATTCTCAAGCTCTCTTCCCCTATTCTGGCATCCTTCTCTAGCGTGAGAACATTAATTAGGGATCTTTAAGTAAAAAGAGAAGACGAGAGCGAACACCACATGGCATTGTGTGAAATGATCCCAACGCCGGTTTGCAAATATTTGCATACACAGGGAATATCTTTGAAAGAGAATACAAGAGACCAATGAAGTGGTAGCCTGCAGGGCCAGGAACACTACGGCCAGAAGACAAGGTTAAAGAAAGACTCACTTTCTCTATATGTCTTTCTGAATCCTCTGGATTTTGTTATTATTTATTAAAATTAAAGTAATTAAATAAACATTTTAAAGTTCACATTTTCCGAAGTTCTCCAAAGCTCGGTGTTCTCCTTCTGTCATACAATCCCTGGGTAGATAAATTCACTCTCCCAGTTTAAATTCACTCTCCCAATTTCAACTACCACTTGTGAGCTGGAGACCCCTGGATCTCATATCTCTGGCCCATACCTCTCATGCGAGCCTCAAAGTTCCATT
>NW_011889121.1:81245-83643 GCF_000151845.1 Pteropus vampyrus
AAGAACGAGTCAGCAAGCTGAAAGACAAGGCAGTGGAAATCATCCAATCAGAACAGCACGAGGAAAAAAATTAAAAATGAGGATAGTTTACGGGACTTCTGAGACAACATCAGGCATACCAATATTTGCATCGGAAGGGTACCAGAAGGAGCAGGGAGAGAACAAAAAAACTGAGAACCTATTTGAAGAAATAATGACCAAAAACTTCCCTAAACCTGGAGAAGGAAATAGACATAAAAGCCCAGAAAGCTCAGAGTCCCAAACAAGATGAATCCAAACAGGCCCACCCTAAGACACATCATATTTAAAATGCCAGAAGTTAAAGACAAAGACAGAATCTTAAAAGCAGTAAAAGAAAACCAGTTAGTTACCTACAAGGGAGCTTCCATAAGATTATCAGCTAATTTTTCTGCAGAAACTTTGCAGGCCAGAGAGGAATGGCATGAAATATTCGTAGTGATGAAAGGCAAAAACCTACAACCAAGATTACCATTCAGAATCAAAGGAGAGATAAAGAGTTCTCAAGACAAGCAAAAGCTAAAGGAGTCATCACTACTGAATCAGCACTACAAGAAATGTTAAAGGGATTTCTTTAAGTGGAAAAGAAAAGGCCAAGAACTAAAAATAAGAAAATATAGAAAAGAGAAAAATCTCACTGATAAAGGCAAACATTTAGTAAAACTAGTGAATCAACCAATTAAAGCTAGTATGAAGGTTAAAAGATAAAAGTAGTAAGACCATGTGTCGCTACAATCATAAGTTAAGGA
This sequence comes from Pteropus vampyrus, assembly GCF_000151845.1. Lineage (NCBI taxonomy): Eukaryota > Metazoa > Chordata > Mammalia > Chiroptera > Pteropodidae > Pteropus > Pteropus vampyrus. The sequence goes on from NW_011889121.1 coordinate 82,013, forward strand.
ATATACACACACAAGATATAAAATATGATGTCATTGACATAAATGTGGGAGGTTGAGTAAAAACTGTAGTGCTTTTAGAATGTGTTCGAACTTAAGTGACCCTCAACTTAAAACGGACCGCTATAAACATAGATTGTTATAATAATCTCATGGTAACCACAAACCAAACACCTTCAAATAAATACACATACAAAAAAATAAAGAGCAAGGAATCCAAAAAAATCACTAAAGTAAGCCATCAACATCCAAAAGAAGAGTGGAGGAGAAAAAGGAATAGGGAAGAACTACTAAAACAAGTGGAAAACAATGAACAAAATGGCAATAACTACATACCAACAATAATTACTTTAAATGTAAATGGATTAAATATGCCAATCAAAAGACAGAGTGGCTGAATGGATAAACAAAACTTATAAATAGGCTGCATACAGGACTCTCTTTGATCGAAAGACACACAGAGACTTAAAGTGAATAGATCAAAAAAAGATATTTCATGCGAATGGAAATGAAAAATAAGCTGGGGTTGCAATACTTAGATAAAACAGACTTTAAAACAAAGCTGTAACAAGAAACAAGAGCATTACATAATGATAAAGCGATCACTCCAACAAAAGACTATAACACTTGTAAACATCTACACATCCGATGTAGGAGCACATAAATACATACAGCAAATATTTATGGACATAAAGGGAGAGACTGATAGTACTACAATAATAGTAGGGGACTTTAACACCCAGTTACATCAATGGAGAGATCATCCAGACAGAAAATCAATAAGGAAACAGTGGCTTTAAATAACACATTAGACCAGATGCACTTAAATAGATATTTACAGAACATTCCACTCCAAAACAGCAGAATACACGTTCTTTTTCAAGTGCACATAGAACCCTTTCCAGGATATACCATGTATTAGGCCACAAAACAAGTCTCAGTAAATTTTGGAAGACTGAAATCATGTCAACCATCTTCTCTGATCGCAATGGTATGAAACTAAAAATCAATTAGAAAAAAGATAACTGGGAAAACACAAACACATAGAGGCTAAATGACATACCACTAACCAATCAATGGATTAATGAAATCGAGGAGAAAAAAATGTCTTAAGATAAATGAAAATGAAAAGACAATAATCCAAAATCTATGGAAACAGCAAAAGCAAAATCCATAGTTACACAGGCCTATGTCTAGAAATAAGAAAAACATCAAATAATATAATCCTACACTTAAAGAAACTAGAAAATGAACAAACAAAGCCCACAGTGAGTAGAAAGAGGGAAATAATAAAGATGAGAGGGAAAATAAATGAAATAGAGACTTAAAAGACACTAAAAAAGAGGAATAAAACTAAGAGCTGGTTCTTTCAAAAGATAAACAAAATTAATAAACATTTAGCCAAACTCATCAAGAAAAAGAGAGGGCCCAAGTAAAATCAGAAATGAAAGAGAAGTGACAACTAACACCACAGAAATACAAAAGATTATGAGAACACCACAAACGAGTATATGCCAACAAACTGAACAACTTAGAAAAAAATAAATTCCTAGAAACCTATACTCTGCCAAGATTTAATAAGGAAGAAATAGAAAATCTGAACAGAAATAGAAAATCAGTAATCAAAAAACTCC
>NW_011889121.1:83693-102770 GCF_000151845.1 Pteropus vampyrus
TTATAGGCCCTAATCACCTCTTTCCTAGATTCCCATGCTACCTCCCAGTTTGATTTCCTTCTGTCAATATTGTTGTTTTCAAAGTTACTCTTCACACGGCTGCCTGAGTGATATACGCGACGATCTAACAGCATCTCCTCTGGCTTACACCCTTCAGTGGCTCCCTGTACTAGGTGAGGAGGCATCAATTCAGCATGGCACCGTGCCCTCCCAATCTGGCCTTGCCCATCTGTCCAGCCTCATCTCCTCCCATTCCTTGCCTAATGACAAAAGTGCACAACTGTTTGCCATTTCCCAAACACTGTCTGCTGTTCCTCACCCTGAGACCTCTGCTTATGCTCCTCCTTCTGCTTGGAATGCCCACTCCTGATGCCCTTCGGATTCCCTCTTGGCTATCTTCTCACCATCATTGGAGACTCACACAAAGGAACATGGAATAAGGACATCTTGAGTCTGTGAAGATTGAAAACTACTAGCCCCTGGTCCAAAGTTATCCCATCGCTTACCAAGTAAAGCAATAGGATCGTGCTTTCTAGCTAGTTTAATTCAGTTGTATAAGTAACCGATCTAAAATTTCTTTGAATAGGACATTAATAATCTTGCATAATCATTGGAGGAATGAAAGGAATAAGAGAAAACTCAAATTTAGGCTGTTTAACACCTGGTCACCCAACAAAAAGACACAGGAAAGGTTCTGGGTAGGCACTAAGAATCTAGAGTTTCCTGCTGTCATATAACATCTAGTAACAACTTTAATTAACTTTAGACTTCACAGTGAATCAGGTTAGTATCTACCTCCCTTTTAAATATAGGAACAATCTAATCATTTACTATGCAGCCAGCAGAATGGCAATGAGTTTTTGGTCTCTCATAAAGGCCACCTTTTCATTGCTACGGTCATACCTAGAATTTCAGAACAAGTCTTGGTTCATTTCGACAGTGTAGAGAAAAATACGTCAGAATTTAACACCTCAGATTTAAGTCAGGAAACTGCAGGCTTTAATATACGTGGGGGAAAAAAAGCAAACTTTGAGGGTTTTTTGTTTTTGTTGTTTGGGTGAGGCAACCCTTGGCTGACCTAACAGATTGCAAGGACCTTGTCAGTTTACAATCCCTTATTTTTTGATGCCTACAGCACTTGATTTCCTAGGTGGTCTCCCATCCAAGTACTAACCAGGCCCAACCCTGCTTAGCTTCCGAGATCAGACGAGATGGGGCTTGTTCTGGGTGGCATGGCCGTAGATGCAAACTTTGAGTTTGCAATGTTAAAGACACACAATGGAGCAAGTTCTCAACATCCAAATGGTCTCAACCAAATAAAGGTGAATCTGAATTATCTACAGTAGGAGGGAGAGACCTCACGCAGACGCGAAACATTAAAGATTGTATTAGGCATCAGTCACCCAAATTTATGACAGACACTATTGAGAAAATTCAGAGTCAGATGTAGCTTTGCTAAGAGCTATCACCTTATCTTCGTGGCATTAACCAAGAATCAGAGAATGCCAGTGGGTGAGACATACAGGGCCTGGAATTTAGAAAATGAATTTTTAACATTCTAAATGTATGACAAAGCAATACTTGGCACTAATCAAGAGAAGTTTGAAAAAGGGAAGTATTTTGAAAAGCAAGCGGAAGAAAAGCTTTTGAAAGGCTTTTCTCTATGAAATTAGGTTTTAAAAAGGATTTTAGTCAAAAGTACATGCATGAGTGCTACAATTAAAATAAATTCAGCTTCATTTCAATTCATTTATTCAATAATTTATTCCACAAACATTTATTGAATACTATGTGCAAAAATTGGAAGAAATGAAATTTTAAAGACAGATAAGACGCCCCTGAGACGCTTCTAAATTAGCCATTCTCCGTTTTCCAAGGGGATGGAGGGGAGGTCTCATGAATAAGAATAATTAACAGAATTCAATAACATGTCTAGTCAGGAATGCGGATCTCCGAGTCTCTGTCCTTTGCTAACTGACATTTGGAGATGTCATAGTTACAGAATAAAGGAACACAAAATACACATAGATATAGTAAGTACACATCCAAAGGTCATGAGACGATCTCAATTTTAATTATCCATTCCCATTTTCTCTAAATGTATGCTCGTATTTGTCCAATTATGTGGCCAATTTGACTTGGGAAATACAGCCAGCTTGGCAGAGGCACTGGGAGAGGGTATCTAATGACCTCCTGGGCTCTCTCGGGAGGAAGGACAGGAAATGGTGAATTAAAGGGTCCTTAAGTTAAGCAGCACTGAATTCACGGGGTCATGAAAGCTAAGCTATTATGGCACTGAAGAGATTTGAGCAGAAGTTCAAGAAAACAGGAGAGTACAGAACAAAGGAAACCAGATAGACTATTTTCAGGAGAGGAGCTCTATAGAGACATTTCTTTGGGATTTGGTAGGAAGTGAAAATGTGACAAAGTGAAAGGAGAAAGAAGGAAGCTCATCCTGACCTTTACTTAAAGGTCAAGATAACTTACACAAAGACTTGCATCAACACCAGATTCTTCATTTTGGAGCTCTAAGCAGCCTTGGTGTAATTTTTTTTCCCTTTCTTTCAGAAAATAAACTGTCCCACTGGGGGCGGGGGGCGGAGAATAGTCTTGAATATCTTACAGGGTAAAGTGGTTATCACTGTACCACAAATAGATAAACTGGTTTAACCATATCTAGTCCTTGAAAATATGCCCTTAAATTAAAGTCCATTCTAGGGAATATGTCACAGTCCTACGTAAATGATATTTACGCAGAATGACTCTATTCTCTGGGGCTATTTTGAGTCAGAAAAATCTGGATTTGAACTTGCTTCTGCCAGTGGCCGATTGTGAAATCTGGGTCAAGCCATTTGAACCTCTCTGAACCTGCATTTTCCCATCCATCTTCTTTAGGGAGATTTTAGGAAGATTAAAGTGACTCAAAGTTATATTAAAGTGCTTTGAAAATGATTATATTATATATAAATGATAATTATTAGTACTCTTTACCAACACTCTTTAGTTTGGTTTTCATGGTATGGAAGGAAAGTATGCTAACAGCGAACAAGACATACCTCTTGACCAATGAGATACAAAGATTATTACACAATGGCAACGATCACATAGTATAAAAATATTTTCACCCCTGGGTAAATACAATTCTATTTATAATGTCAATTCCAACTTTTCTTCCTGTTTGACTTTGACCCCTAAAATAATTAAAGATTTAACATAAATGGATATTAATGATGATTCTCAATAAAGCAGAGGAAAATGTTTTTTTCTATGCATGGTCTTCATCGCCAACTGGTCTTACAAATAAGGCCAAAAACGTTACCATGAAAACCAAAACATGCTGCCTCCTGGATGGTACTCATGTGACACCCTGGTTGTATTTCTAACTTACGTTTTTACCAAAGAGTTCCAGAGTATCCACTAAATAGACTTTAAGAGGATTAAGACAATCCTTGCCCCAAAGGCATTCACCATCATGGTAGAGGGAGGTGTTGGGAAAAACTGATAAAAAGGCAAAGGGTCTGGAAATTCTATGGGAAAAGCCCAAAGTATTCTGAGAACATAGACCAAAGATAGATTACTTCCAAATGCAGTGATCTAGCAGGGCTGTGAGGAAAATTATTTTGAGCAAGGTCATGGAGAATGAGCAGGACTCCTTTGTCAAACATGGCAGTGAAGGGATGGGGCTTAGCAGCTAAGCTAAGGAGTAAGCTTGAGCTTGACCCAGAAAGTGGATGAGAGCAGGATGCATTCAGAAACAGCTATGATAGCGTGGCCGGAACGCAGGTACAAGAGATGAAGTTGTAAAAGCAGGTGAAGAGAAAATTGTGGAAGGTTTTTCAATACCCAGCTAAGAAGCTGGATTTTTTTTCTACTTGCAGAAATCCAATGCCATGATGGGTCTTCGTTCTGGAAAGATGTACAACTAGAGTCAGTACGGAGGATTTATTGGAAGGGTGGGGAAAAGAGTAAAGGGAAGCCGCCTAGATAAGGAGCTCTGGCTACAGGTCAGGGCTATCAAGAGCTAGAAAGAAAGAAGTGGCAGCAGAAAGCACTGAATGAGTGGCAGTTTGCTTTTTCATCTCCTGGTGACATACTCCCTGAGGGTACTATTTCTCAGATACACCCTGCTGCCTAGATTAAGATATCTTGGTGCCTTGGGCTAAACCAAAGAGATGAAAGTACTCAAGTCCCATAAATTTGAACAATTGCTCCTTTAAAGACTTGCCCGGTGGCATTTGTCTAAAGAAGGCAAACTGAATTAGGAGTGATCATGTGTAAAAAGCCTTTCTTGACCAAGGGACCTATGATATAATAAATATAATACAAAAGTAAAAGTCCAATGATTTGCATTTTCCTGACACCACACAACATCCCAGATTTTTACATCTTTGTCCTCTCTGCAGTCATCGCAAATTTTCTTAAGTCTTTTACTTCTACAATTTCTACTATTTTTATATGAACATCTTTTTCAGGTGATGATTGACAACTGGAATCATCTCACTATTCTGTTATGATGGTGAACATAAATGATGTCTGTATTTGATGATGAGAAATAAGATGAATCAATTTGTTCCCAAATATGACCAAGCCGATGAACCAACGTTCTTAAATGCTTCGAGAGAGATAATATGGCCAAACATATGTACAAATTGTATAATCATAAAATTAAATGACCTGCTTTGTTCTTAAATTCTACTCTCAAATAGAAAATCAATGCCTCTGAAACACATGCAACCAATCAAATACCACCGTGCATCAGCATTAATTCCTTTAACACCTAAAATATGAGTTCTTCATTATACTATTGCATTCATTTTCTTCTTTCAGATAATGAAAAAAAGAATCTGTAAATGGTGCTAAACAGATTACTGGAGAAAACAATTAGACATAGAACGACTCTAAGTGAAGATTCCTGGCACTTTTCTCTGTGTGCAAGTGTATGCACTCTGCATACCAATGACAAAGCTAGAAAGAAAACTCACCTGTTTTCTTCCTCAAGATCTGCTAGGATTCTCTCTAGTTCCCCTCTTTCCTCACTCTCTAAGGAAATCAAGATCTGGGCAGGACTACGAGGCTGGCTCAAGGGGGAGTCCTGGTTCAAACTTTGGCAGTAATGCTGGATTAACAAATGTTCATCATCTCTGGAAAATAAAATCAAAGGTTTTGTTTTTTTCCCCCTTATTTGCTTTGAGGGTCAGGGACTCAGGTGGGTATTTAAATATAGAAACATTTATTTGCTCTTAACAATTAATTAGACCCTTTTTCTGGTTTCTAAAGACATTTTGATACTGTTGAGGTTGTGGTCTACCATCCTACTGGTGTATTCGGAGTGTTTCTTGCTCTATTTCCGATTGAATTTGACTGGCCTATTTACATGGGTAAATGAACGGCAGAATTACAGAAATACTGAGACTCTATGTCAGCAGTTTAACCAATAGTTAATAAATATTAAAAGATATAACAATGGCTGTATAATGCTTTTTTTTTTAACAATGCTTTTGCTACCAAACCTGTCAAGATAATCTGTTCGCTAAACCACACTATTGTTGATACTGACCATGAAAAAACTGTAGCTCTTACAATAATAGAGTAAATATTCTGTTCAGTGGATGGCAATGTAATCAAAAAGGATTGCTTAAGTAAGCCTGTTTGAACTTATAAAAGCCACAGAGGCAGGATGGTAAAAATAATGAAAAATAATGAAAAATATAAAAGCCACAGAGGCAGGATGGTAAAAATAATGAAAAATAATGAATCAAAAGATTGCTTGATTCAATTATTATTTAGATAGAAAAACAAAAATTGAAAGGAAAAAAAGCCATTTAAGGTGACTAAAAGAAAACTGAACAACTCATTCTTTAGAGTGACTTTTAAGGACTAATCTTGGGGAAGCAAGAAGCAAAAGGCTTATTTATATTTTGGGAGGCAGCGACAATCTTTCCTTGAAACTAGGAACTCTCTACTAAAAAGAAGAAATTATTTTCTAAATGCACTGCTCATAGCTCCTAAAAAGACTGTGTACCTCCAAGCTGTATGAACTTTGTTCTGAGGGGGAAAAAAAAGACCACCTCTGTGTTCTTAGACTGAAGCTCTGTTTGGCTAAATACCATTAAGATGAGAGGTTAATAATATTCCCCTCCTCACACCCACTTTATTTCTTTTTCTCATCTCCATGACTTCTGAGTTGGAAAAAAAAATTCAGATGTTTAGGGAAAAATCCTGATTTATATGATTTTGGTCCATCAAGCCAGGTGATTGGATGAAAAGTGAAAAGCTGACTAAAAATAATTATTGGGTGTTAAAAATAAACATTTAAATGAAGTAGACCCATCCTCCAAATCACTTCCCAGACCTACCCCCTAAAATCTCATGATTTTACCATCCCACGAGGCAAAATGGATTTTATGTCCTGAAAATGAGTTAAAGCTAAATTTCATTTAAAAATACAACAAAAGCCGTTTTACCACCTAATTTATTATTCCTCTTCCCAAATTCTGAAATTTATTGCCAGAATTTCCCATTTTTAATTATAACAGATAGCTATAATTAAATTTCTCTTACTGTTCTCTTAGGCAGTCAATGAATGGCAGCCATTATTATATATACAGATACAACTTGAACTAATTTGAATGTGCTAGAGCTACTAATATTAAAATCAGTGACCCAAAGAAGCAAATCATTCAGGTTGTTTACATTTGGCTCATTCTTTGGTCACATATTTTCCTGTCAAAGTATTTTATATGTTAATACTATTCATACTTTTCCCCATAGCTAAGAAAGAGAATGCACCACAGCTATGTTTGGGGAAAAGGTTGTTTTATTTTGTTTTAAGTAAGTCATACAGAAATGGTGGAGTGTTGACTTGATTCTTTATTATCTTAATCGCCTTTTTGTATCAGATGAGATGATTTATTCCCATGTCTTCAATAACCAGTGATGTATAAATGCCACTGACACTATCACCCTCAGCCTAATCCTTCTAAAGGTCTTTTTCTCATCTGAGTGTAACTTTGGGTTGCCATATCTACTACATATGATAAATTTACTATTCTTCCCTTTGCCTAGATTTTCCATGACAAAGGAGTGAGACATCCATAAGTGTTATCAAACTAAAAACATCATTGTACTCTGACTAGACTTCATCTCTCTAACTTATCTATTCAGTTAGCAGAGCCTTATTTTTTTTTCCCCCATCATTTTAGCTTCTTAATCTGCTTCCTCCACCTCAGGCCCTTCATTCATGGCGAATTTCCTCTGTCTTCCTTATTGTGACCACCCTCGTACTCTATAATGAAGCCCTGTTTCCCTGCCAGAGCTGTGTTCTCTGCCACTTTTAACATCACTCGCTCTCCTTCCTTAAGTTGGACACAGCTAGCTTATCATCCCACAAAAAAACTTGTGACCTGTTACTAGATTGTCTCACTTTATTTAGCTCGTGAAGATGCTAAATCACAAAAATCTACTACTTCAGACTTCTGAAGGAAACTAACCTACCATAGGGGAATACCAATGCAACTATACCAAGATTATATATCTCCACTACCCATGAATGGAGAAAATACCAAGCCATTGCTTAAAAAATTTATATCCAACCCCTTTACATATCTGGCAGGTCTGGTCAGAAATTAAGCATTTAATTAAAGTATCTGGAACTCTGCAATTTGTGATAATATGGTATTAAATAAGAATAAGGCAAATTGTGTTTGCTACTCTGGAATACCGATAATGCCACATTTGGATGAGCTCATTCTGTGTTAGGTTAAGAATTACGGAAAAAAAGAGTAAATGAATGGCTCCTTGAAAGATCAAATGCATATAATGCTATTTTCTATCTTCTGTGCTACCCTACCTCTAAATCCCTCAAAGCAATTTCATCTTCAGGAACATTTTGTAAAAAGAGACAGGATACTTACATGCTCTCATTAGGAGAGATGCTATCATTTAGATAAGATCCATTGCTGTTTTCCATTTCTGCTAGCCTGATAAAAAACGTAAAAGCTCATTAAAACTTATGTGACTTCTTAGAATCTATTCAAGACCTAATCGAACATTCCTGAAAACTAAAGGATAAATCACGCCAAGAGGAGAAAGGAATCCTTCAAATTAAAGGATGTGTGTGTTGGCCTAACCATTTGAAGCAGTGAGTAGTAGACCACAGCTAGTTAGTAGCTTTACATTTATGCTATAAATTACAAGGGAAGTTGTATTTTGTTGTTTTTCCTTTTTTCTTCGCAGATCGATCTTCCTTTCACTGAGGACAGGTCATTGTCTTCACAAGAAAAGCTTCCCTCACAATAAATACACTCTGTACCTTACACTACCCCTTGTTTTTTTAAGACCGTTAAAGCTTTCCACTGACAACAGACATATATAGCTAGTTAACGCTTCCCATGGTTGATAGACATGTTCAGCAGTGAGAATATCGATAAAGGATGGATTCACAGTAGTGCTCTACACATTCTGCTACCAATTTTTTACCTTTGAAAACCTCCTTCACCTCAGACAATAATAAAGTCTTTTTATAACTAAAAAAAAAAAAAAAGTTAACCATACTCTTACAGATTTAACGAGCATAAGATATCTTATTATTAGCAATTTAGTTTTTAGGAATAAAAATTATCTCAAACACAAAGAAAGTGAGACAGAAAGGTCCAAGGATTAGGGAAATCAATTATTCTCTTCTTTATAGCATATTATGTAAAATAAACACGCAAATGGAAAGCCAATGCTTTCATATTCTCCACATAACATAGTACCATTTCTTCACATATGTATGTCTGGTCCAGCAGTTTTCTAAGAAGCTTATACGATGTCTAAGCCAATTTATTAAACGTGCTCAGTATACAAAACATAATAAAACTATCAGAAATGTTTAAAGGCCAGGGTTAGGGGAGATTGTTCTGGACTAATGCTTTTACTGGTGTCCAAAATCAACATGCAGTGGAATGGCATGCACGTTAGAGGGCAAGTTAATTAGTAGAAATCAGACAAGATTGGGGGGAGGGGAAGATTCATTTAAAATTATTATAGGTTAGCTTTCCTTGGTTAGTTACTTTAATCAATATTTGCCTGGCATTCAACTAGTCTCATACCTGCTAGCATAATGTTCAATGCGTGAATGAGTATCATCGTGTGAAAGCTGAGGGGACGAGGCAGGCCTATAAGGCAGAAAATGTGATTAGTCACAGATACCATCCATTAATGGAGAAAAAAACCCCACCACACAGTTATGTTATATACATGGCCTAGAATGCTTTTATTCTAATTCTATGGACAATGTACACCTTTAGTTGTTCCTATTTTAGATATCATCCAGTATTTTAAATCCAGGTTCGAGAGAAGAATTCTCATGCTTCTACTGTTATCAAAAGCCATAAAGAGAGATCAAAAACTTCTGTGGAAAGTTTCAATTTTAGAAAAGGTTGAAGGAGACCATCTCTACGTGACATTTTGCCCTCCTACCTTGTAATCTCATATCCTCTAGCTCTGAAATTGTTTTAGCACTATGGGGCTTGAAATTTTCAACAGTTTACACTTGTGTCATTTATTAGATCCTTTCTTACTGAACGTCTGCCTAGTGCATTCACAGTCAACAATTTTTGGCCACTCCAGTCCATGACTTCTTAGGACTCCATGTATCGAGATGTCTTGGTCTGTGCAATTTTGTAAAGAAGGACTACATCTACCAATTTAGCAGCAGGACTAGATTACTACTTCAAAGAATAAAACTGAATGACCCAAAATTATATTTCGATGTTTTTTAAAAGAATGACTAAATTCAATAGAATGTCACAATATCTGAAAATATTTCTTATTAGGGATATGATGTGCTAATTAATATGCAGAGGGGAAAACAAGAGAAAGGAATTAATTAGCATGCATAGTCTATATACTTCTTGGGTATAAAACTTCTCTTTTTTTTTTCTTTAGCTCCATAGACTAGAATTTTGGTAGGGTTAACATTTTTTTTCTACCCTTTCATATCTGACTTATTAATTATCCTTGAAGTTGTTATAGCAGCTCTGGATTAACCTTAGAAAAAAAAATCCATCTGTTTTGAAGACTAGGTTGGGCTTAGTCTTCGAAAGCCCCTAGATAAAGACATGAATCCAAAAGTCAACAGTAATCTATTCAGTGAGGAGTGGTTTAGTCCAACATCCAAGCAGCATTCAAGGACTTGGTAGGAACACTAAGAAGATATTTGTTTTTTTTTCTTACATAAAAAAAAAAAAAACCCACATGCAGTTACCTAGATTTACATAGGGAATGTGCTAGAAATCCGTACTTCTTAAAACACAGTCGTAAGATGATTACAATATACTACAGCAAATAACTAGGGAGCTGAAGTCTTCCCTGAGAGATAAATATCTTATTTATGAAACCAATTTATGTCAAGAGAAACCATAATCAAATTTGCAATAAATCACAAAGACGTTTAAACTATCATGGAGAAACAAAAGGATGACTACCCAATTTACTAGGCAGATCCAAAAATTTCCATGTGAATCTTCACTATAGGTTTGGAGAGTTAATCTGCTAGTTTCTTGGAATTCCGAAGCAGCCCATTATTAGAAAAATGCTAAGGTTTGTTTTGAAATATTCACTGCAAGTAAAGATAATTTAAGTACTTGCATTATTTGGTTTAGAAACCCTATCTTCTAGAACAGACCAGTCTTTTAGTTATATACTTCTTATAAGCTAAAAGCCCACCACCAAGAAAAATGTATTGTTTTCCCTTATAATAGTATAGAGAAGAAAGAAAGCCTGAGACCTTGGTGTAGCATAACTACACCAAGAAAACTAGGCATGTAAATCCAAAACACTTTAATAAAATCTGATACAGAAAATCTTATGCAGAGTTTTAATTCTTAGCTTTGAGGATAATTCCATGTTATTTTTTTTTTTATTAATGCACCTTGCAGCTAGCACCTAACACAGCATGCACAAGCACGAGAACTCATAATAACCAGAAATCTAAAAAATATACACACTAAAGGAGGTACTTATTAAACCAGAAAATGAGTCAAAAGGGAGTTAATGGTCAGGGAAGAATCATTTAAAAAACAAGAATTAGTAAAAGTACAAAACCACTTAGTCCAGCAACAAAACTAAATGCAAGCTTTCTAAAACACTTTTTAAAGGGAAGGTAAGAATACTCTTCTCCTTTCCCACGTCCTAAATACAAAATAAATCCAGAAGGATTTTTTCTGTTTTCCTTAATGGCCAATTCCATTCCACCCACCACCATTTTCTCTTTTGTGAAAACTCCACTAATAAGTTTTCATCTATTTAGGTCTCAAAGCTCAAAGAATATTGTTTGACTGTCTCATTTGTAGACAAACAATATAAAAGGTTTATGCTAGATTTAGTTTCAAACAATATGACAAATCCAGGTAAATAAAGGTTTTGTCTAGGAAAAATAAAAGATCTGTATCTCAGCAAACTTTCAAATTCCATGATCCATGTAAATGGATTAAATGCTGTCATCATCATAGGATTTGTTGACATCAGATATAATTCTTAGAAAATAAAATGCCTTAGGACTTGGCTCTTTTACCTGAATAGGGTAGTTTTACAATATATTTTATAAATTATATAATCCTATGAATAAAGACTTTATAGTAAAACTACTGGTAAAGAAAACAGGGACTTTAGTCTGCTGGGTTTGTTTTCTTCTCTAAAATTAGAACTTTCCACTATTTCCGAATAATCCAGAAAACTTTGTAAGAGGACAAAATGGGTATGTTTCAGTTGTTAGAGAAGATATTTTAATAAAGGATTTTATTAACTTTAAAGTTCTTCACAGTTTAAGACAAACATCCTCTACTTAAAATTAGTTACATTAAACTGATAGTCATGATTTTTTTTCTCATGAACTCACGTATAAAATCAACAGTTTTTCTTCTTTCCTTTCAAGGAACTGTTAATTATTCTTTGCTTATTATTTTGTGCTATCCATGCATTTTTTAAAATTATGCTTTTGGATGTCTGTGCTTTGGATTTTTTTAATTGGTTAAAATTTATTCCAATCCAGAGTAAATTCATTTGTTTACCAGGATCCAATCAAGCTGAGCATTTCAGTATATCAGTTTTTTAAAAGCTGCTTATTTACGAAAGAGTCTAACTTCTATAAACAAATCGACTACTTGGATTAGGGAAAAGAATTACCGATAACAAGGTACATAATTGAATCTAAATAGCTCCAAGTTGTTTAAGCACAATGATGAAAGAAATCAGGTAGTTCACTACTTATAGTTCCCATATCTCAAAATTAAGGGACGTAATAATGCTGCTTAAAAAAAAAAAAAAGATGTCTTATATTTCCTTTAGGCCAATAAAGACTTAAAATAAACCTCAATCATTTACATTTATCACTACAGGATTTAAAAAAAAGAATCTACTTTAAATTAAATTACATGGTGGAACAATAAAAAAGACCCACTAAAAATAAACTGAATTCTCACATAAGCCTATCTTCCAAATTGGTCATCTACCTCTTATATATAATAGAGCTATCTTACTTTAAATACATATTTTAATAAAGTATATTTTGAAATACCAAAAATTTGTTATAAAAACTCCACACAATGACTTTAAAACATGCACACTTTGTTTGCTAAAAATATAAAGACCCCCCCAAATGAGTTTTCTAACATTATAAACTCTGAGATAAATCAATTATCAGTTGGTATCTAATATTAGTATTATTAATACACACCCATAGTAATAACAGACTACAGTACACTTTCCTTCCAGTGTAAACGTATAACGGCTCATGAGCTGAGCAGTTATTGTGGAGAGGAGTTAGTGTGGAGAGGAGAGCAAAGTGAGTTTAGTTCAAAAATGAGCTCCTGTATATAAATATTAGTCCGATAGCATGGCATAACCTGATAAAAAGTCCACATATCTCATTGAAATTATTCGGCCAAACTCAACATCATACTATAAAACAAATTCTGCTGATATTTAATGATCTACTCACTTAGAAGAGGCCCTAAAGAACAAACCATCATCCTTTTAAAGGTCCTAAAGCATTGAATCTCAAGAAATGTGGCTCAAGATATGTTGTTCCGTAATCAGAAACACATCTCCCAGGAATAGAACTAACAATCCAATAATTTCTTTGACGTTAATTTGAACTCAAGGCCAGGATTTCTGCTGGTTCAAATCTGACCAGTTGGGACCTGAAAACCTCATTCTGATTCTCCTGATCTGTGGTAGATGGCACCCTCAAAGTCTTATCAAGGGAAGAAAAAAATGAAATGAAAGGGAAATTAATATGTCTTTAAAACAAAACAAATAAACAAACGAAACAAAAATTTTAAAACTCAGCAAGCAGATGTGTTGGTGGTAGCAGCACCCTTCAGCAGTACTCACGCAGAATCTACTGGCCAGAAGTTGATCAGAGTAACAGGACTGCAAAACAAAAAATGAGGTGGTGAAAAGACAAAGGCAAACTGAGCCGCACAAAAAAAAAAAAAAAAAATTACTGAAAGGTCAAAATAAATAAAATCCAACCAATTAAGTATGAACCATGGAAAGCTACAGCCAAACAAAAGTGGAAAGTGAATTAAAAGAAAAGCAAACAGTGGTGCGACTGCCACCAGCGTTATGGAGAAAAGAAGAGACAGTTTAAAAGAAGTGAAGACAACATCAGTTTGATCATGAGAATCATTACTACTTACTGTGAAGTAATTTCCTGTGACTATATTTTCTTTCAAGTAAAAAAAAGTGACTAGATATGACCACACAATCAGATCCAAAAAAAGACACACGTCTACGGATTTGTGAGGGAGAAAAATCAAAATGAAATATTGGAATCACTCATTTGTAAACAGTCCCATATTTCTTAAAAAGCTTTGTGAGATAATTAGCAGTTGTAATGTGGTGCTTTCCCTGTGATAAACTTTTGGAAAAGGTAATTGTCCTTGGACAACTGACACAGCAAAATGGCGATTGAACATTTACGCCTGTTTGCTTTTTTTCAGCTAAAGTAAATCTAGAGAAAGAAATAGGAGAGACTGTTTGCATTTGGGAGTGAAGGACGGTATTCAGCTGAAAGGAGCTCAGATATACATCAAATGAGAGTCTGCTTTGCTTTTGCCACTACTCACGTTTCCATGTTGTCCCCCTCTAAGACAGTCTGCACTGGCAGGTAGCCCATTCGGGGATGCTTCGCAAAATACCTTTTGGTTCGAAATTTGTTTTTTAGTACCTTGGCAAAGTCACGAACATCTTCTCCTGATGTAGTCTGAAAGGAAAATAGCGCTGAGTTCAGACTTGGGAGAAGTATGACCTAAAGACAAGGGCCACTCCAGTGCTCCTCCTTTAGGCCACTGGTTTTCTAATTTCGGAGAGAGTAGGGGTTGAGAGCGAAGGCTCTGGAATCAGACACAACCAGGGTTTGGAAACCCACCCTGACATTTACTAGTGGGGTTAACTTGGATGAGTGAGTTCTTTGCCTATCTGAGGATCAGATCATCTGTGAAATGGGGGCAATCATACCTCAAGAAGTTGTGACGATGAATAAATGAAGTATCTCGACTACTAGGCTACTCAATAAATGGTAGTTTATAGAAGTCTTATAGTTGAAAAGTTAACCTTAAGTTTTGCCACACTTCACGGCATTTTGAAACTATTTTGTCCACACGGATACCATGTTTCAGCCACTAAATATCCTTCTATTCACTGCATGGTTCATTCTCTATCATTGAATACCTTTGCAAAAGGAATCAAAGCAAGAAAGACAATGAAAAAACTGGGAAGATCGCTCTGAAGATGGAAGACAGAAGTACTCTAAAGCAGAGCTTCTCAAACTTTGATGTGTATAGGGAACCACCTGCAGATCTTGCTAAAATGCAGGTTTTGATTTAGAAAGGCAAGGGCAGGGGCCTGAGGTTCTGCATTTCTAATAAGCTCCCATGTGATTCCAGCGCTTCTGGTTGACAGACTATACTCTGAATAGCAAGCAGCTAGTGTTTAAGGACATTTTTCCAAAACAACGTCATAGGAGAAGGCTCCACCTATTAATTCTAGAACCTTGGGAAAATTATTTAGCTTTGGGACCTGAGAGTCATTTGTACAAAGGGGATAAAAATAATACCTATTTCACACAGGGTAGTTTGAAAGGTAAACACCTAGCATTTAGTTGCTAAGTGTTAGTATATAAACCAGATAAAAGATGAGCAAGAGATTGAAAGAAGTGGATTATGAATTTTGGGGAACTCACATTACACCCCCATACCCAACATGCCACACAGCCGTAAAACCTCTCCATGCAACCGATACGGCTGTGCAAAAAAATGAAAAAATGCCTTCCTTACAACCAATGCAAATGGAAGAAAAACCTATTTATTCACCCAAAAATATCTGTTGAGTACCTATAATGGTCCACATGTGCCAGGCATTGCCCTACACCCTAGGGATAAGATAAGTCCCTGGTGCCTACAATTTGGCATCACTTTAGCTGGGGAACATCTGGGGAACCATCTGGAGTAACTTAAGACATCACAGCCTTACACATGATCTGCAATACTGCCCCAAATGTAAACTTCTTCCAGGTAAAATAACTCATGTCGGGAGGCATCTAACTTACCGGAGTGCAGTATTCCACCATGGGATAGTGCATTTTATGGCCTTTTGCAACTCGACCAGAAAAAAAGCAACTTTGGCAGATGTCATAATTAAAGTGTTTTAGACTCCTGTACCTAGTAAAGAACAAAAACAAACACGTCTGTATTTCTTCAAATCCAATTCCCAAAGAGCACTCTTTTACAAACCGACTTCCACACTGTCTTAATTCTAGAAACAGACTGCACTGTTCATTAATCCCACAAGGCAAGTGATTAACTTCCTACCTCCAGATTTCTCTGGTGCTTCTCCTACAGTAGCAAAACATTTTGGCAGAAAGATTATCCTATAAACATATGGAAAGAGGGACGAAAAACTCAGCTCTTATTTAAACTTTACTAGGAACTCTCAGATTAAGTAAGAAGATACTGGCACACTTCCAGTCTTTTGAAGACCAAATACTAGAATTTGAAAGAACTTCCAGGAGAGAGAGCTCGATGCATTGATGGGTAGGCCCCCCTACCCATCATGGGGTCAAAATTTTCTAAACCCATTATTTAAAAAAATAAGGATAAAGCAATTTCATAAGACAAAAGAAAATTAAGCAAGAACTTTCCATTAAAACAAATCTTGCTTTAATTACACCTTCGTACAGACTGACATGATTCATTTTCAGAGAGTTCCTTGGATAATAGCTTTTATGTCTCTCTTCAGAAATCCCTCATCACATTACCCATATGATAACCGAAGCACAAAGAAAGGACAAAAAGTAGATTAGATGAAGGAATTTATAATCTGTGAGTACTAGATGGTACATTTCCTCCCATTCACAGAACACTGTATTCTTTGTTTCATACTCTCTGCTTTTTGCTTTCTCAGATGAGAATCTTAGCCAATTTAAATAAACATATTCCTTATGTGACATATGGGAATGTGGGGAAAAAGCTACCTTTTTTAGATCCCAACCATCTTTTGAGGAAGGGGGGTGGAAAGAGGAAAGAGAAGTGCTAATTCCTAAAATAATCTAATTTGATAAGGGCAAAAGAAGTGAATATGAAAATGTTCTTAGATCCTCCAAAGCATGTAATCCTCTCCCCTGCAGCTTCCCCTCCCCATCCCCCACGGTATCATTCTTATCTGCCAAAACCTAGGA
The DNA here is from genome assembly GCF_000151845.1 of Pteropus vampyrus. Taxonomy (NCBI): domain Eukaryota; kingdom Metazoa; phylum Chordata; class Mammalia; order Chiroptera; family Pteropodidae; genus Pteropus; species Pteropus vampyrus. The sequence continues at coordinate 100,417 of NW_011889121.1, forward strand.
AGTTAAGGTGTCCTTTGCAAGCACTGCCTGCCTACTCAGTGTTGTCTATCTAGTCTTTAGAAACTTCTAAAGGTTTTTGTAAAACCACTTTGTAAACAACATGAAGTATGGAAGGACAGGAGCACACAAATGATACAAAGTAGTTATTAAAAAACAAGTCCAAGCATACCCAGGAAGTGTATTTACTTAGCTGCTAAGTGGATTCTGCACAGGCATAGACTATATAGCTAGTTTACAACTTTATGGTTTATTCATCACTAAGGAACCCTTGATGTTGATCCAGATGTTTAAATAGATCATCGTTTCAGAATTTAGACTTCGGGTTATTGCTCAATAAAATGGATTCATTTAAAAATATCCCACCTCCCCAAACAGGTCAACAAAGCTGAAGATTTAAGAGCCAATTGTTTTCCTTGACAGTTTAAGAATATCAGAATAATAATCCTCTGTTTCCCATCTCTTTCACTTTTAAATTTATAAGGAACATGTTCTTTTCTTAGCTGCTTTGTGAATCTTTCATTTACTTGCATACTTTATATTCCCTTAGAAGTTCATTAGGATACTATGCAAAGAGCATAATCAGATTCGCAGATGAAGAAGTAAGTTCTAGGGTTCTTAAAAACAAATCTTGTTACTTTAGGTGGAATAAAAGTGGTGCAAAGTAAATGAGACACTGAGCTACCATGAAGGGTCTCCCAAAATAGAATCATCTCTTAGTTTTATAACTGATTCTTAGAGGGTTTCTATAAGCAGAAAAGACCATGAAGAGAGAGAGAGAGAGAGACAGACAGACAGACAGACAGACAGACAGACAGACAAAGACAGACACAAAATGTTTTGGGTCCAGGAAGGAGAAGGCACAGTTTATCTGTATATCCCTAAAGGACAAATGGACAAATATCTCAGTGGAGACAGGCAGTCAGTCCTGTTCACCGAAGAAGTGGCTCTGTAGAGCTGAAGAGTGAATGAAGGTGGAAAGGGACACCTGCCTAATGAGTCAGATCCACCAAAATAACCCAGTGATCAGGGAAGTGACAAGAGTGATGGATATTCCAGCCTGATCACCTCCTCTCCCAATTTGAGGAGGAACAAACTAACAACAACTGGTACAGGAGGTAAAAGATCAAGTCATAAAAAGGTAATGATAAGAGAAATGATAAGAAAAAAATGACATTTTTTTTTGGTTCCTAATACCTGAATCCGATGATTGGACACTCCTTGCAGATGTTACACTTGGCCTGATGCTTGGCAGTTTCCGCAGCAGCCACTCTGTGCAGGACAGGCAGCCACACCATGGACTGGGGTTCCAGTCTCATCCAGTCTAGGAAGAGAGCCGCTTCAATCTCAGGCTTATTGTTAGCCTGCAAAGACAGGAGGGACAGCGAGGGGGTGGGGGGTGAAGAATTTGAGAAGAGAAAATGAGAAAGTAAAAGAGGCATATGTCAGTTCAGGTAATACGTTAAAAGAAAGAAAGAAAGAAAGAAAGAAAGAAAAAAAACAGTAGTTGCACAGTGATGCCCATTTCCCCAGTTTATTTCTGCAGATGTCCTCCTAGCATTTATATGAGCCACCTATCCCTAAGGCTTTGGTAAATTGCCATTACTCTATTTGGCTACTAGATGACAACAAAGCAAAACAACAAAAAGCAAAATACACACCTGAGTAAGACTATATTTAGCTTTGGGTTTTGAACAGATAGATGAGTTAGCCAGAAGTAAAATCTAAGTGTTTATTGATAAAATTTCAAAGGAGGGGGAAAAAAAAAAAACCTCAAGAACTATTGATTCCCTTTTTCCCCTAAAGAATCTATTTCTCAGTGTGTCATAGAATCATAATGAAGAGGCTTTAAAATTCATCTGGTCCCAAAGATGCATTGTACAGACAAGACACAGATGAGAGAAGTAGCGTTTCAAAGGCCACACTACTAACTGGTGGCACAGCCGATACTCGAATCCAAAACTCCAGCAGATCTAGTGCTGTTTTCATGGTGACCTGTTGTTTCCTTGTCTGTCTTCCTCTCAAACAGTACAATGATGTTAGAAAACTCGAAATATATTTTGCCATCACTTGATGTATGTATTACTATACTCGTGCATTTTAATTCTATCTTGTTTTTTTATTAACCCTACAAGACAGTGGTTTAATTTTTTATATTGTTAGACTGATCCATACACTGACCACTTTTGTTTGTTTTTTATTGCTTCCTTCATCTCATATCTTCCATCTGGGATCAGTTTTGCCTAAAATATCCTTTAGAATTTCCTTTAGTCAATGTTTGTTGGTGGTGAATTTCTCAGGTTTTCTTTGACTGAAAATCTCTTTTTTAAAATCTATATTCTTAACAGCTATCTTCA
>NW_011889121.1:102820-108083 GCF_000151845.1 Pteropus vampyrus
AGACAGACAGACAAAGACAGACACAAAATGTTTTGGGTCCAGGAAGGAGAAGGCACAGTTTATCTGTATATCCCTAAAGGACAAATGGACAAATATCTCAGTGGAGACAGGCAGTCAGTCCTGTTCACCGAAGAAGTGGCTCTGTAGAGCTGAAGAGTGAATGAAGGTGGAAAGGGACACCTGCCTAATGAGTCAGATCCACCAAAATAACCCAGTGATCAGGGAAGTGACAAGAGTGATGGATATTCCAGCCTGATCACCTCCTCTCCCAATTTAAGGAGGAACAAACTAACAACAACTGGTACAGGAGGTAAAAGATCAAGTCATAAAAAGGTAATGATAAGAGAAATGATAAGAAAAAAATGACATTTTTTTTTGGTTCCTAATACCTGAATCCGATGATTGGACACTCCTTGCAGATGTTACACTTGGCCTGATGCTTGGCAGTTTCCGCAGCAGCCACTCTGTGCAGGACAGGCAGCCACACCATGGACTGGGGTTCCAGTCTCATCCAGTCTAGGAAGAGAGCCGCTTCAATCTCAGGCTTATTGTTAGCCTGCAAAGACAGGAGGGACAGCGAGGGGGTGGGGGGTGAAGAATTTGAGAAGAGAAAATGAGAAAGTAAAAGAGGCATATGTCAGTTCAGGTAATACGTTAAAAGAAAGAAAGAAAGAAAGAAAGAAAGAAAAAAAACAGTAGTTGCACAGTGATGCCCATTTCCCCAGTTTATTTCTGCAGATGTCCTCCTAGCATTTATATGAGCCACCTATCCCTAAGGCTTTGGTAAATTGCCATTACTCTATTTGGCTACTAGATGACAACAAAGCAAAACAACAAAAAGCAAAATACACACCTGAGTAAGACTATATTTAGCTTTGGGTTTTGAACAGATAGATGAGTTAGCCAGAAGTAAAATCTAAGTGTTTATTGATAAAATTTCAAAGGAGGGGGAAAAAAAAAAAACCTCAAGAACTATTGATTCCCTTTTTCCCCTAAAGAATCTATTTCTCAGTGTGTCATAGAATCATAATGAAGAGGCTTTAAAATTCATCTGGTCCCAAAGATGCATTGTACAGACAAGACACAGATGAGAGAAGTAGCGTTTCAAAGGCCACACTACTAACTGGTGGCACAGCCGATACTCGAATCCAAAACTCCAGCAGATCTAGTGCTGTTTTCATGGTGACCTGTTGTTTCCTTGTCTGTCTTCCTCTCAAACAGTACAATGATGTTAGAAAACTCGAAATATATTTTGCCATCACTTGATGTATGTATTACTATACTCGTGCATTTTAATTCTATCTTGTTTTTTTATTAACCCTACAAGACAGTGGTTTAATTTTTTATATTGTTAGACTGATCCATACACTGACCACTTTTGTTTGTTTTTTATTGCTTCCTTCATCTCATATCTTCCATCTGGGATCAGTTTTGCCTAAAATATCCTTTAGAATTTCCTTTAGTCAATGTTTGTTGGTGGTGAATTTCTCAGGTTTTCTTTGACTGAAAATCTCTTTTTTAAAATCTATATTCTTAACAGCTATCTTCACTGGGTATAGATTTTTAGATTGAAAGTTTTTGCAGGAGTTTTGTTTTTATTTTGTTGTAGCACACTGAAATATTTTCCTATTTTTATCTCACTTTCTCTGTTGCTACTGTTAAGTCAGCAGTAAAGCTGACTGCTGTTCCTTTGAAGGTAATCTATCCTTTTCTTGTCTTGTGTTGTGCTCCTAGGGTTTTATTTATACTTTATAGGATGAACTGGGCTTCTAAAACCTGTAGGTTAGTTTTTAGTCAGCTCTGGATACTTCTCAGTCATGATCTCAACAAATAGTGCCTCTTCTCCATTCTCTCTCCACTCTGCTTACAGCAATCTGAGAGATAAACGTAGACCTTTTCAATTTAATTTGCATTTCTCTGAATAGGACATTCCTAGTTTTCCATTTTTTTATCCTTCGTGCTTCATTCCTGATAATCCTTTCTGCCTGGGTATCTATTCCTCTCCTTAGCAGCATTCAGTCTGATATAAACCCATATAGTAAGTTTTAAATGTGGGTTACTGTGCTTTTTAATATTTACAAATTCTATTTGGTCATTTTAAAGGTCACTTCTAAAGTTTGTGGTTCCCTGCAGATATTTTTTAATGGTCTGTTAAAAACAAAAAACAAAAACAAAACAGAGTAAACATAGTTTTCAAAAAAATTGTCTCTAATGATTCCAAAATATGAAATTACCAGGGGTCTGCTTCTGTGGACTGTTATTTCTGCTCATTTTGATTTCTTGTATGCCTTTTTTTTTCTTTTTTTTTTAACTACGTTCTACATCAACCTTAGAGGTGCCTTCTCTAGAAATGATTTTCATTTGCTTTTGCCAAGAGCCAAAGGTTACTACTTATTCTAAGACCAATTAAACTGAATATGTGACAGATATGTAGTATCATACAGGCAATGAGTATCTGAACTGCAAACTCGTGTTGCTTCTCTTGGAATGCAGTTTGCTAAGAAAGACTCTATTTACATTTCAGACAGAAAGGCAGGAGGTTTTGAACCAACAGGTCATTTGGCTGGCAACACTCTCCACTTCAGCAGTACTCCAGTCATTACCCCTGATTACAAATTTAACAACATTATAATGAGTTGTTTAACCCTGAATATCCAAGCTGCAAAATGGTACCAATTCAAACTACTAATAAAAGCTTTTGGTGAGCACTTTTCTCTGTGTAGGGTGCCATTACAGAGGTACTTTGTAGAAGATTTTTTTAAATATAAAAAAGTTATTATAGAGCCTTTGGGCCCAAACCGCCATTTTCCAGTAATTCGCCAAAATGACCAACACAAAGGTAAAGGGGAAAGGCACACGCTATATGTTCTCTGGGTCTTTTAGAAAACATGGAGCTGTTCCTTTGGTCACATACATGCGAATCTACAAGAGGTGATATTGTAGACATCAAAGGAATGGGCACTGTTCAAAAACGAACGTCCTACAAATGTTACCATGGCAAAACCAGAAGAGCCTACAGTGTTACCCAGCATGCGGTTGGCATTGCTGTAAACAACAAAGTTAAGGGCAAGATTCTTACCAAGAAAATTAATGTACGTATTGAGCATATTAAGCACTTTAAGAGCCGAGATAGCTTCCTGAAAAGTGTGAAGAAAAATGATAAAAATAAAGGAAGCCGAAGAGAAAGGTACCTGGGCTGAACTGAAGCGCCAGCCTGCTGCAGCCTGAGAAGCGCACTATGGGAGAACCAATGGAAAGAGCCTGAGCTGCTGGAACCCATTCCCTCTGAATTCATGGCATGGTAAGTGTAAAGAAATAAAAGACCTCCAATGGAGTAGGTGTCCCCCACTCACACAAAGAAATATTTAAAGAATAAAGAATTATAGAACCTAAAGATGAAAGGGACTATGCAAGTGATTTCATACTTTTGGAATGGCGCCACAAGAGCCCAAACTCTTACCAATGCCAGTGTGTTCTTATAGCTACTGTATAAAAACCACCCATGTGCAAAAGCAGACATCCTTAACGGGCGATCTTGAACATTTACGTACAGAGACTCCTGTTAAAAGTGCTTCTTCACCTTGGGCTGAAATCCACCAGCGAATAAGATTTGAGGCTCCAGAGTCCAACCGCGAGAGTTAAAACCCCAGCTGTGCCACTTATTGGCTGTGTGATCTTGGGAAAATAACTCTATCTCTGTGTCTTAACTTTCTTCTGCCATGAAATTGAACTACTAATAGTGTCTACTTCATATGATTGTTGTAAGATTGAAATGATTAACAAGTGAAAGGCACCTAGAACAGTGTCTGGCACATAGCAAGAGCCATGTCAGTGTTTGCTATTGTTATAGTGATTATTATTATCCATCTGACCAGAAACCCAGAAATTTTCAGCCTTCACCCAACCCTTTAAATATTTTACTTGAGCTGTCAAGTCTATCCATGCCTTTTCATCCCTATTCCTTTTATTTCTTCCTCATATGACATGGCTTGGTTTGCCATTGTCTTTCACAAAATTATTCTCCAAATACAATCTGCTGGACATGGCACCTCCATTTTTCTGGACAATATAATTGGATGACTCGGTTTTCTTCTATACTATAGGCTCACAGAGGGTTTTCATTCAACTAAAATCTCTGGGTCAGCGTTTCCCAGTGTGCCCAGCAGATCAATTATCCATCAAAACGCTTCTTGAAGAGGTCGAGTTAATTAAGGAAACATGGCACATTATGCCCACCTCTTAAAATTCTTCATGCATATTAATATATTAGAATATCAGAATATATTAGAATATAATATTAGAAGCTAAGAAGTTCGTTGGTAAAGAAATACATTGAACTTTGACCTCAGAATTTCCCACACTTGTTATTCAGTGATCCCAAGACCTTTATCTTTTTTTTTTTTTTTAACTTATAAGGCCTATGAACACCACAAGGGACTAATGCTCTGTTGGGCATGAAGGAAAATGCTGTTTTGAGCTGTTTCCAGTGATTTCTCCATTCTGTACTAGTTCATTTGGGGTTTGTTTCCTTTCACTTCTGTCAAGGGCTGTCCCGTCATTTGGGGCTCATTTTGGGCCCACTGTACAAGCTCATATCTTTACAAATCTGACTGTTACAACCAACAAATTAGCCAACTTCGTATAATTTTTACATTTTAAAACATGTGTTCTGTGTGTTCTGTCTTCATGAAAAATTCACTGGTGAGAATATCAAACAAGCCAAGGTCAAATGTGAGCCACACCACCAAAGGCTGCACCTCAGGTCAAAACAAATCCACCATTCAGCCCTCTCTGGCTGTTGAAGTATGATTTTTCTCAGTTATATCAATGTCCAATCTCTACTGTACATGTTTCTCCATCTTGTACACAAAGACACAATAGAGACTTTGTCACAAAAGAACTATAAAATTCAGCTACAGTATGTCCTATAACAATATCTTGCTCCACTGGTCTTGAAACTGACTTTATCAAAATAACCCTTTGTAGCTGGGAGACAAACCATTATAGAAAGGCAGGAAATTGAAAAGCACTACTAATTCATTCCTATTTAAAACAGGGGTTTATCGTTGCTTAATCTGAACCTATCTATTTCTTCTGACTTAGGTTTAGATGATTGTTTAATGATGGATTCAAAGACATGCTGCAGAGAGTAAGAATTCATGCTTAATACAGAAAATGTAATATAAAAGAACGCTTCTATGCATTCCAGAAGACGGAAAAACAATCTGACTATGAGTCAGCAGTAAATGTAGGTGTAGAAAAA
>NW_011889121.1:108133-136841 GCF_000151845.1 Pteropus vampyrus
CTGACTGTTACAACCAACAAATTAGCCAACTTCGTATAATTTTTACATTTTAAAACATGTGTTCTGTGTGTTCTGTCTTCATGAAAAATTCACTGGTGAGAATATCAAACAAGCCAAGGTCAAATGTGAGCCACACCACCAAAGGCTGCACCTCAGGTCAAAACAAATCCACCATTCAGCCCTCTCTGGCTGTTGAAGTATGATTTTTCTCAGTTATATCAATGTCCAATCTCTACTGTACATGTTTCTCCATCTTGTACACAAAGACACAATAGAGACTTTGTCACAAAAGAACTATAAAATTCAGCTACAGTATGTCCTATAACAATATCTTGCTCCACTGGTCTTGAAACTGACTTTATCAAAATAACCCTTTGTAGCTGGGAGACAAACCATTATAGAAAGGCAGGAAATTGAAAAGCACTACTAATTCATTCCTATTTAAAACAGGGGTTTATCGTTGCTTAATCTGAACCTATCTATTTCTTCTGACTTAGGTTTAGATGATTGTTTAATGATGGATTCAAAGACATGCTGCAGAGAGTAAGAATTCATGCTTAATACAGAAAATGTAATATAAAAGAACGCTTCTATGCATTCCAGAAGACGGAAAAACAATCTGACTATGAGTCAGCAGTAAATGTAGGTGTAGAAAAAGAAAAGAAAAAAAGGAAACACCACGTCTGTGATGTATAACTAAAGGCACAGCAAGTATTTCACGGAGAAGTGACCTCATTACCCTCGGTACTGTTCAAACCCTTCTTAGAAAATGGTATCTAGTTCTGGTGGCTACAGGTGACCCAGAACCTAGAGAAGGCTTGGCAGAAAGCACAACGATAATTAAAAGGATTGAAAGACCTATGAGAACAGCTTAAGAGAATTGGGATTATTTAGCCATAGGAAAAAAGAGCAAGAAAGTTAGCCGAAGGGGCCGTTTATTAACAGTGTTCAATTATGTGAGTGGCTCTTGCATAGGGGCCTGTGACCAGCTGTTCAATCCCTCTACTGAGGACAGAACAAGAAGAAACAGGCTTAAGCAGCATGAAGAATTTAGGCTGTAATTCATACGGCAGAATTTCCTGATGGTGAAAGTTGTTAAAACATTAGTGTGAATTACCAAGGGAAGTTATAGACGGTTCTCCACTTTTAAAATACTATAGATTCTCCAGTGCTTAAAGGATGAAAATTCTCAAGGTTCTTTCTACCTCTTAAGATGCAAGATCCATTACTTGAGCTCTTTTAAAACTGTTCACCTATGTCAAATGACAGCCCTGAAGGCGAGATATGGGGATTCACATTCTCAATGTTTCAATCTTTTTTATTTTTACTACAAACCATTCTATATCCTAGTGGTATATATTCTCTCTCCTTTTGTCTGGCAATAAAAAAGGAAAGAATTAAAAACCACGTGAGCTTCTACAAAAATCTAAGAGAACTAGAACTAAAACTCAGCTAAAATTACATTTTGATCATTCTAGAAACAGTAAACAGGGATAGACTAGAATGGTAGGAAGTCATGGAGGTCGAAAGACAGGTACGATGGCACTGGATTGAGATCATCCTGGTAGATGCCATTATTTGCTGACACACATAGAGGCCTCAGATATCTCTTCTTAATATCAAGGATGACCTTACCCTCACCCTAAACGCCATTTTCAAAACACCTAAACAAAAACTCTTGAAATGGGCCATTCAGCCCTAGGTTTTGTTTTGGGCAATATCTTTTGCCTCTTCTATGGCATGCACGCACAAAAAGCAAAGATATCACAGCTCCTTCCACTGTGACAGCCACGGGATGAGTGCATCTTGGCTTTCCACCCTTTTTCTGCCAGTCCTTACCTATCGGCAACTCTCCATCATAGGATGGCTCACTTGTCATTACTGCCACTCCATTACAGCACATTGCAGGGTGGCTTTATACAAATGTCCTCTTAACGAGGTACAAAGACAGTTAACGGAATCCCAATATTTGGAATTTCTAGCCAGAGGATGTATTTACCAATATAATAACTTCAAAGGACATTACATGGCAAGTATGGAGTTAGGGGATTTACCAGGATACAGAATAACTTTTAGGTTTCTTTCACGATGTGCATTCCATAAACCCTTAGCCACTGAAAGATCAGGCCCCAACTGGCTGCCAAGGGGTTAACCTGAATAGTCATTTTCCTCTCAGGATAACAGTACTGGTTCACAGTCACAGAAGAAGTGTTATGGGAAGATTTCTCAGCAAGCCCTGTACCCCAGCTACCATAAGCACGTCAATCCTATTTTTAAGAAATGGTGATTGGCATCTCAATTGTGAGGTTTTTCAAAATATATCTTTACTTTAAAAAATGAAAATAAAATTAGTATATAGAGAAGTAAACATGCAAGAGATGGTACCCAGTAGTTCTCAGATGATAAAAGGAACTACTGTCTTGGAAACAATATTTGCCTATACCTCCTTAGTTTCCTTCCAAGATTGCAGGTTATTTAAAGACAGAAACTATATTTCTATACCCTCCAAAAAAGTCTGCTGAATCAAACAATGGGTGAGAATTAAGGTGCAATGTGATCACAATACATTAAAAGAAGAATTATAATATCTAAATGAGCTTAGAATAAAAAAAAAAAAAGAAAAAAACTGCCTAGGCATCCTGAAGAGTGAAAACATTAAACTAAGGAGAAGGAAAAAAAAAAAACAAGTATGTTCTTAAATTACCCAAAGTTTACTTTTAATTTTTTTTTTTTTTTAAGTAGATGTCTGGTTTGCTCTTATGGTATCACACGCACAAAAGACTAATAGTCTATATCTAGAATTGGAGGATATATTTAGAATGAGCTGGCTTAAAATATAGGTATACACAAAATTCATACTGGGGGCCCTGATGGGAGCCCCACATGCAGGCAGCCATGCTCTAGAGTTCAGTGGTTCTCAACCAAGGACAATTCTGTACCCCACAGAATATCTAACAATGTTCGGAGACATTTTTGCTTGTCACATCTGGGGGAGGGGTTGCTACTGGTGTCTAGTTGGTAGAGGCCAGGATGCTGCTAAATGTCCAACAATGTACAAGACAGTGCCCCACGACAAAGAATTATCCAGGCCGAAATGTCAGCAGTACCAAGATTGAGAAACCCTGACCTAATGTTAACAGCTTGTATGACCACAGTTCATTTGTCGAAACTAAGAAACCAACGTGGGTACATGACTATTAACTAAATACCAGATTTCCTTGGGAGCCCTGGAGGGTACGTAACAGGCAGGCTGCTATCCTCTAGAACAGGGGTCCCCAACCCCTGGGCCACAGAGCGGTCCCTGGCCTGTTAGGAACCGGGCTGCACAGCAGGAGGTGAGTGGCAGGCAAGCCAACTAAGCTTCATCTGTATTTGCAGCCGCTCCCCAGCGCTAGCATCACCACCACAGCTCCACCTCAGATCATCAGGCATTAGATCTCATAGGAGCACCGGTCCCTGGTGCCAAAAAGGTTGGGGACCACTGCTCTACAACACAGCAACTGAGAAGCTACCATAGGCCTGTTCAACTACTGGTAATGTGAGAGAAAGGCCACAGTGGTTAATAGGTTGTGGATAGAGTGAAAAAGGAGTAATAGATTCTTAAAATCCCAAGCTGGAAGTCACAAGGGAACATGCTAAAATGATAGAGCCCGCTTTGAAATTAAGTTGCTTCTCAAATAGACAACTCTATGCAATGTATTGCGGGACAAACAACAGAAATTTATGAAATCATGGCAAATAATTATCCCAAGCAAGTTAAGGCAGGTTAGCTACTACACATGTGTGTGTGTGTGGGGGGGCGGTATATATGTGTGTGGACAAGTGTACTTTTTCATTTTATTTAGTAGAGTTCCTGCCGTTTAGAGGAAAAGCAATAACTAAATATATAAATAATGAATACATTCATATGCATGAATAGAATTTCCAAACATTTTTACTGACAGAAAAAGGTAAATTTATGGAAAACACTGGGGACAAACCACTGATTTTTAAAAAAAGGTTAATCTCTCCTTCCTGGCCATTTTCGTTTGCTGTTTTCACTAGTGAAATGTTTCCTTCATAAATCCAAATAACCATTTCAATATCGTTACCATTGTTAACAAGTAATGGCATTAATAGCTGACAACCCAACATTTCTGGCCCTGATTGTAAAAAGCTCTTGTGTTTGGAAAGATTTGCTGAATTTAAATGGATCAAACTGTTTTGTGAATTACAGTCTGTACACAAAGATTTAAAAATATAAGGAAAATGTCTAGCCAGGGTCATAGCGTATAGGACACGCAGTTCCAGACTGTTCCCTGAGCTGTTATTACAATTTCTTTAACAACCTCTAAATCTACCAAGGGCATCAGTGGAATATTTTACATAAGAGAGAAGTCTTTACTAGCAACGAACATAAAAGGAGGAACAAGAACAAGTTGTAAAGAATATTAATGACTCTTCTTCCAAACAATCCCAATTTTTATGAAAATCAAATAAGTGATAAAAAAAAATCTATAAAACCATACGAAACCTGCATGTAACAAATAAAACAGAAGAAAGGTGGCATTTTGATCCTCTTAGACACAAGATACTTGTATTTTACCTTTGCGTTGTTAAGAAAACTATAGTGTGGGGATACAAGGGATCATTTATATGAGGTTCCACTTAACACTTTTCATATAGTGCTACTTCTATTCAGAGAACAGCTGGTCTCAAGTGAAAGGCCACACTCTTTGTACAAGATTGTTTTCTGTTATCTTATACCTGTTATAAGTGGTATTATCCAGAAAATCAGGTAAGACTTTGCTGATAATGACCAAGCTTTGAAATAAGTACAGTAATCTATTTCCCTTTCTGCCTTTTCCATTTATAACATTTAGCATATCATCAAAGAAACCTGGGGATAAGTAACTCTTGAGATAAACTGTTTAACTTTATGTTACAGATGTAAAAAGCCGCAATGAGGTAAAGGAAAAGGCTCAAGGTTACCTATTAAGCATCCTAAAAATACGTATGCTTAAAGTAGTATGCTTAAAAAGGGAAGACAAAAGTGATTTCCGACAGGAACATATAGGCTGATCTCCAAAGATTTTTGAATCTTTAACTCGTTTGAGGGTGTGAGAGGCTCTGATATCTAAGTAAAGGCCTACCTGGGGCAACACCCAGGTACCAAATCTTGAACTGAATTCTATCTTGATCTGAGAGCTATATGAAGATACAAGTGAATGTTCAGAAACTACTGTGATAATTGCATACTCGTCTCCTCTGATCGCCTTCTTTCCCTCTTTCTTTTTGGCGTTACATGTCCTTCCTCCTACCATTAGATGCTATGGCATATATGAGCTACATGGACTGATAGATGCAGGTCAACATAAACTGAGGTAGCGAAAAAGGAAAAAAAGAAACACAAAAGCCTATGAGCTTCTCAATCCTTATTAGCACACAGCTCATGTTATATGATTTGGTCAACTTGTCACTCACACGCAAGAGTTGGTTAATATGGAAATGCATTTATCAGACATATGTTTACATCACTATGGGGAAAAAGGACCGTCAATTCTATACACTAGCATTTTAAGTGGTGTCATGGCAAAAATAGTATCCAAAGGCAGTTCAGTCAAAAATTCCATTCTTTCTACATTCAGAAGCACCTTAGATGTCTTCGGTGATACTCAAAAACAGAAGGGAGAAGTGAGAGCTGTTCTTTACAGAAGAAAACCAGCTAATAAATGCAGAAAGAATGGCGGAATTAGGAAATCACTATTATGTAACCACCAATATAAACATTGAATTAGAAAAGGATCATCCATGGAGGCTAAAATGATAGAGTGAAAGGCTGTTGAGTAGTATTTTTATAAGGTCTCAAAATATCACTAAGATGACTTTCTCATTACAAAGGGGAAAGGATACTATTACAATGAAAATATCTAACACTGATACGGGACATCACTTATAAAAGTCTTAATCTTTTAGCAGGAAATGATATAGGACATCTCTTGCAGAGTTCTTGATCTTTTTAGTAAACCTAGTTAAGTCTTCTTCTTTTCTTTGGGAAAAAGGCCCTCGAATCCTGATAATTGCCCCCAAACTGGTGACTCAAATCCTCTGGCTATTGATAAGGGTCACAGGCCCTTTGTTAGCAAAAATGGTGTTAGGCCAGACAGGGCTCTTAGAGTCTGAGAGGGGAGGGGACTTTAGGCCGAAGGACTTTTTTTCTCTTTAAGAAATATATTAACCAAGTCTGTTTCCCTTTACTCGCTTAATAGGCATATCAATAATAGAAATTAATAGATAAATGATTTAAATAGCAAGTTTTTATCTTCTTTCCTTGTCTAGGGCCTGAGGTGGCACTTCAGCAGGAACCCAAGACCCCACCCTGACTGAGGCAGAAAGGTAAAGAGCTCCATGAAACCCCAAAGGCAGGGGCAACAGCCTTTCTCAACAGGATGCAGATATCGAAGAAGAGATCTCCCATCCCTCAACATCCATACTAATAATAAAAAGGTTCACAGCTCTTAGAAAAGAGGCAGGCAAGTTAGGGAGGTTTCGGGTCTGCCTGCAAAAACACTGAGGTCATCCTATCCTAGAAGGGGTCTGCCCTAATCTGCCCACAATTTAGCAAGCCAGAAGGCATTTTTTTTTATCTCACACAAAGAAACAACTAAGCAGAGAATTAGGTACCAGTTTAAGCCAGTCACTCGCACCTGTGCAATGAAGACCCCAATGACCTTCAACTCACCTGAGCCTCATTATACCATCATTATAATATGATGCATATGCCCAGAAGTTCATTAATATCATTATAACAGACTGAATTCTGGGAACGAACATGCGCAGAAAGGAAATGATGAATCACTGAGTCTTGTCAATCTGAGCTGTCCATCAAGGAAGCCCACCCCTCTAAGAAAAGTAACCACCCACAGCAAATAGGGAGAAAAACCACGAAGTCTTTGTTACCAGGTCTTTTGAGCCACGCTCTCTTGCTCAGGCCCACTTCCACTTCTGGAAGTGTACTTTCCTTTCTAATAAAGCCTTCCGTTTCTACTGTATTTTGGTGTCTTGCTCAAATCTTTGTTCGAGACATCAAGAACCTGAACAATGCACCGGGAGAGGACCCCACTCTCTGGTAACGACACCATCTTAACATCCTTAGCTTCTTAGCATTACCAATAAAAACAAAGTGTTATTTTCCCCTCCAGATGTGATGTAGCGCGAGGTACACAACATTACTTCTCTTCTTGCCAAAAATTTTTAACCTGGATTTAATCATGAAGAAAAAACTGGAAACATCCGGTATATAGGACCTTCTTCAAGAAAACTGGCCTGGACTCTTCTAAAATGTCAATGTCATGAATGAAAAAACAAAAACAAAAACAAAAACAAAATGTTGGCGGACTGTTCAGATTAAGTAAAACTAGAGAGACATGACAAGCAAATGCAAAACAAAACAAAACCCTTGGCTGGATCCTGGAAGGAAACAACCAGTTGTAAGGAACATTCTGGGGCAATGGGGAAAGTTCAATGTGGACTGCATGCTAGATGACATTACTGATTGATGTTAAATTTGTGTGTGATAGCATTACAGTTATGTAGGAGAAAGTCCTTTAAAGAAGGCCGTATGGTGACATGTCTAAGGGTTTATGTTTTATGTTGTGATGTCCTCTTTCTTTTAAATGGTAAAGTGAAAAATGTGTTTGTGTGTGTCCATTCAAACACAGACATACACGGAGAGAGCAGGAAAGAATGGGAACATAAATGGGACAAAACGCTAACCATGGGTTGTACAGATACACGAGACTATGGCTGTTCATTATGCTATCCCTTCAACTCTTCTTTATGCTTGAAATGTTTCCCAAATCAAACGCTGATTGGAAAACATTGTCTCTTCCAAATCACCCCTTCATGGGGCAGGGCAAGGCAGGCAGGAAGTTGAGTAAGAGTGACTTTAATTACTGCGAAAGGGGATTAATGTTGATGGCATAAAATGTAAAAAAACTCCAGCAGGATTCCTTTTCTCAAAAAACACAAAGCCAACACCACGCTGTTTGTTCTCTTAGCTTCATTATTCGTAAAGCATCCCATCATACACTAGGCCTAGATGTGCTTTTCCCAGATACTTGTGACTTTTCAGCCATAAAAAAAATGAGTTTAAGGATCCCCACATTTATGGACATTTTTCTTGTTTGACATAAGGATTGAGGGGTCAAGAGTTGTGTTCTTGAGACAAGAAGTAAAAGACTTCCCATAACTGCCGTCTGGGGTAGAAATCAAGTATTTGATTTAATGCTCTGAAGATAATGACCAGGTTAGAGGCCAGCAGTCACTGATTCTGAATCACCTATTAAAGAGAAAATCAGCCCAAACAATAACACGGTGACTATACACTCCTCATTTACATGTTCAAGAACAACTGTCCTGACCTCAAGCTCTCCACTCCACCTGACTAATATATCAACTAACATCATGGCTACAGGGAACAAAAGCGCCATGTTTAGAAAATATACTCAATGTTACTCATTTATGCTAAAGAGTTTTTGACACAAAAGTTTCACATATACAAGGTAAAGCACATACATCTATCTGTAGATATCATGGATTATACCTTTCTCAAGTACGTGTCAAGACACATTATGCTAAAGTACACTATATAACGTTAACTCTTCCACTATTGCCTCCTACAATCATTTAAAATCCAATTCAGGAAAAGGCAAAAGTAGAGGAACTGGAAACAGAAGTGGTTTCCAGAGATTGGGAGTGCTGGCAGGATGACGACAAAGCAAGAAGATATTTAATTTTGGGGGTGATGGAAATGTTTGGGTCTTGATTGTAGTGGTGGTGACACAATTATATGCATTCATCTAAACTCACAAAACTGAACGCCAGAACACATTTTAAGATATGCTTTTTAATGTAGTTTTTAAAAGAAAAAAAATTTTTACATACCTTAACAAATGCCAAAAAAAAAAACCCCTAAACACCCAAATCCAAAACAAAACACAACTCTTCCTTTTAGATTAGAGAATCAAGACACATTAAGAACCTGGATAAACAGATAAGGATATTCCAGAAGAAAGTTTTATACTTCCTTTCATCTTAAATAATCTTGGTAGAAAGAACTCTCCATTAAAAAAATCCAATACCAATCGGTAACAAACATGGAAGAAAGAAAAACTGTGAACGTTGATCTCATGTTTCCTTGTTTCCATGAGCTTTTTGGATAAGTTTCAATGTAAGTTAGAATTACTGGAGAACTAATGAAAGGGAGTCCAGAATAGTCTTCCAACTAAAAGGATGGCTCTCAAAAATATGTTTTTTCATTAGCACCTCTGCCTCAACTTTTGTAGGGAGGGAGGAAGGAAACTGGTCATATAACAATGAAATATTACTTTATACAGTTGAGGAGGGAAAAAAGAATAACATGTCCTTTTCCTTAGCAATAAGTGTATGAATAAAACCAGTTTCAACTACAATAAAAACCTATCTTCAAAATACTGGTGAAGAAAATATTCATCACTCAACATTGAGAAGTTAACCACACAAACACAACAAATTAAATTGATAATTATGAAGCTAAACCCATCATAGCTTACAACGAAACAAACAAATTGAAAAGCAATAGCTAAGTCAAGACAATGCTGACAATACTCTAATAAAAGGTCTTTCCTGAAAATTTGCAGGAATTCTAACAGACTGTCCATGAGCAGGCCCAGTAGGAGCTTGGTGATACAACCTGTTTATGAATACCAAACTGTAGTAACTTACTGATATTACAGTAACTAGTGGTCATCTGTCAGTCCAAAGCGGTGTAAAAAGAACGTCTAAGGAACGTCTGTGAAGGGCTCATATTCTGATTACTCAACAAAAAGCTAAAGAAAACCTAAGCAAAGTCCAATTTTGGGGAGTTATTATAAGGATAGAAAATATAAAATGTGATCCATTGACATGGGGAATGATGTCAGACTGGTTAAGAAGTGCCCTGGCACGGTATTTTAACCGTTGTAGAGAAACACAGAATCTCAAGTCTCTAAAATCTAATCTACAGGTGCTTGGTTGTAGATAAAAGGAATTGTTAACCTTGGTGGAACAGTCTTCTGTTACACACACTTTACGTAATCATAGCTAACACTCAGGGAGCACTACTATGGTCCCACCGCGACTCTAAGTGCTCTGTCTCTATTGGCTCATTTGACTCTCACAACCACCCCAAGAGCTTAGGGGCCAGGAAGGTCAAGAAACCTGCTGAAGGCTGCACATGCAGCAGATAGCAGAGCTGGGATTTGAACCCAGGCAGTTTGCTTTAGGCTCTACACACTTAACCACTCTGCCACTCACTATTCCAGACATTCTAGAATGATTTATTCTCTTTCTCATTCTCTCTCTCTCATTCTCTCTCTCTCTTTTTCTCTCTCTCTCCAGACATTCTAGAATGATTTATTCTCTCTCTCATTCTCTCTCTCTCTCTCACACACACACACACACACACACACACACATACACACACACACACAATTAGACCTTCGCCACCTTATCCAGTTTTGCTTTCTGCAGTTTCAGTTACCTGTGGTCAACCACAGCCTGAAATATTAAATAAAAAATTTCAGAAATAAACAACTTATAAGTTTTAAACCGTGCAGCAAAATTGCACACTATCCCGCCCTGGACCATCCCTCTGTCCGGCGCCTCCACGCTGTGTACTCTTCCTGTCCATCAGTCACTTAGAAGCCGTCCTGGATATCAGATCAACTGTCATGGCGCTGCAGTGGTTCTGTACAAGTAACCCTTATTTTATTGTTATAATTGTTTTATTTTATTATTGGTTATTGTTGTTAATATCTACCTAAGCCTGATTTATAAATTAAACATTATCATAGGTATGTAAGTATACAAAAAAAATATAGCGTAATAGGGTTTGGTACTCTGTGGTTTCAGGCAGCCACTGGGGATCTTGGACTTGTTCTCAATAGTTGAGGTTGCAATTTATTTTCATTTCTATATCATTCCGTATTACAGCAACTGTGCATAGATGATATTCATTTTTGTCACATGAATATAAAAATTCACAAGACAGATGAAAAAGCAACTTATTCATTTTGAATGCATGAATACAACAGGAGGCAGAAAACAGATGTAAAATAAACAGATTTTGACACCCAAGCTCTTGTAGGTGAAGTATCCTGAATATAAAGTTAGCATCTCAATTCAATCTAAACAATAAAATCCTTAAAATGTTTACAGAAGAAAACACTACAAAGAGTATCAAGGGGAGGGGGTACTTTCTCAGGGTGCTGCCAAAGACTAATATACAGAGATGTGACTCTTTTCCGAAGTCACTTAAAAGTGTAACATTTTCTCACTCGAAATATTATTTGGTTTCATTTGAAGTTAGGCTAGACATCTGCAATTGGGATTAGAGTGTTTGAAATAAAGACCATGGTACGTGTGTGTATGTGTGTGTGTGTGTGTGTGTTGGGGTAGTGCTAGGAGTGTTCGTTTATCCACGTCATCCTATTATAACTTAAAATTCATATAAGAGATCATTTTAACACTTCTTAGTTCAGCCTAGTATTTGAACTGGTTAAAGTCATCTATTTCTATTCAGATGGTTTAGCAGAAGGAAATTCTGGCTTGCACCATAGAGAATTTAAGGCTGATGTCTAGTTCTGACACGATATAATTGCAGGATGTAGCATATATTCATTCTACCTCTCTGGGCTTCAGTTTTCTCATCTGAAAAAGGAGATGTGAATACTCTCCCAAGTTGCTCCAGGCAGTCTGTGTAACTCATTGCCAAGGCAGGCCTGGCCTTACTGAGGTCATAAGGATCAATTTGCTCTGTCAATAGACATGGTTCCATGGAAAATGAAAGAGAACCTGATGATACATTCATTTAATGTTTTTCTAAAATGAACTAGTTTCAAAACTTTACTTCTACTAAACCTGAAAGACTCAGTTTCCCAGCAAATGTGTTGACTGCAGTATGCTAATGTAGAAACATATCCTGTTGTCTCATTTAGTATCAATGAAAACACATGGTCAAATCCATAAATTTATAGTGATTTTCCTTTTTAATATCCACAGATATGACTTCATTTCCTGGCTTAATAGATAATTTCTTAAAAGACCGATAATGATTTTTAAAGAGGCAAAACCTTTGGTTTGGATTTGATGATTTCCTTTTCTCTTTCCCTAAGTTTTTGGGTTTTTCCCCCAAATATTTTACTGTGGTAAAAACACAAACCATAAAATTTATAGCTTAACCTTTTATTTTAAATTAAATTTATTGAGGTAACATTAGTTAATAAAATTATATAATTTTCAGCTGTACATTATCATTTGACATCTGTATATTCTAATGTGTGTTTACACCCAAAGTCCAGTTTCCTTCAGCTACCATATATTTGATCCCCTTTACCCACTTCACCTTCCCCCTACCCACCCCCCTATATTTGACCCTCTTTAACCATCTACCTACCCCCTCTCCCCGACCCCTTCCGTTATCCTCTGGTAACCACTAGTCTATAGTCCGTGTCCATGAGTCTCTGTTTGAGCTTAAACTTTTTTAAGTGGACAGTTCAGTAGCATTCATATTGTTGTGCAACCATCAGCACCACCCATCTCCAGAATAGAGAGATATGGGCTGATGAAATCTTTAAAAGATCATCCAATCAGCATGGCATATGAAAACACACCTCTTTTCCTACCCCTGCCAGTGCCTTGTCTGAATCAGAAGCTAACACCTTTCTACCTGTACCAACTTGAAAAGAAGTTAAGTTTTCCAGTTGGTGACAAGAAAATGAAGGAAATAAAAGGACTATAGAGTCTGAAGTCAACTCCGTATCTTCTGCAATACAGGGAATGCATTTGTAGGAAAAACAAAAACATTATTGCTATTTCCTTAGGCTGGTAGAAGCAGCCGTCTTTGAGCATAAGCTCGCTGAAAGAACTGGTCCCATTCCCAAGGTTTTACACTTCAAACAAAGGGCAGAGGGCATTTGCACTCCTGTTATCTTTCCCTACAGCAAACAACGCATTTCAGCCACATTGCACAGTGAAAGGCAAGGTGAGTGCGTGCCAGAGCACCTGGCTTAGGAGGAGCATGCCAGGGCTAGGATGTCAATTCTGAAGTAGGCATTCACAATGGATCTGTTCAACCTGACTGCAAATTACTACAAAGTTGAGAGGATCCCCAAATCTTAGTAATATCAACCTCATCATGCTCTGTACATATAGAATGAGCACAACATTCTACTAGAAACATCCAGTGTGCCAATATTTAACTTCTTAAAATAAGTATTCTTCCGCCAACTCTTCTATGTTCCCTGTTTTGTTATGGCACCTCGTATTCTAGCAGGGACCAAGGATAAATGCCTATTATTTCACCTTGGGAAGCTGGAGAGCAGTACAGCTGACTCTTGAACAATATGGGGTGTAGGGGTACAGACACCCTGCACAGTTGAAAATCCTCATGTAACTTCTAACTCCCCCAAAACTTAATTGCTAATAGCTCATTCTTGACCAGAAGTCTACAGATAACAGAAACAGTTGACTAACACATATTTTATATGTTATATGTATTATATATTGCATTCTTACAGTGAAGTAAGCTAGAGAAAAGAAAATACTATTAAGAAAATCATAAGGAAGAGGAAATACATTTACAATATTTTTTGAAAAACTCTTGTGTGTACTGGCATGTACAGTTAAAACCTGTGTTATTCAAGGATCAACTATAATATCAAAAAGTGCATATTTGGGAATGAGGTGGTAAATGGGGAGTCGGAGTTGGAGGTGCTGGACTTGAAATAGGGAAGGAGGCAAGTATCCAATAAAAGGATGCAATGGGCAGACCTGGAACAGGATAAGGAAACAGCACTATGGAAAGCAGAGTTTCTGTTCAGGGGCCCCTTCAAACAAATTCAAGAGAGCTAGAGACTGGATCTAATTTATTCCCACCACAAAAAAAGATAATTATGTGACATGACAAAAATGCTATCACTATAATGGCAATCGTATTACAATATACAAATGTTATCAAATCAACATGTTCTACAGTTAAGTCCTCACTTAACATCCTGTGACTTGAAGCAAAATGAGGTATAACAAAACCAATTTTACCACAGGCTAATTGATATGGTTAAGTTCTTATGACATCTCATCAATGTTATAAGGAAAGACATGAACAAAACGATGTTATGTGAGGACCTACTGTATACCTGAAATTAACACAATATTATATATCAAATATATTTCAATAAAAAAAAAGGAAGAGAGAGAGCCAGAGTGTGCAGTGGGGATGGTGGCGGCTTCATGAGGATGTCCACAGCAGCACAGGCAGCACTGTAGGGTGACGGGACAATGGATCCCGTGGCCCTGAAGCCAGCCCACGTTACTCTGATGCAGGAATCAACTGTGAATAGAGATGGCTGTCGGCACGTTTGAGTTCTGACCCTTACTCTCAATTCAAGTCACAATACACACGCGACTGTGTGTATATACAAACATATGAACATGTGTGTTAGTTTCACAACTAGAACTTAAAAAGCAACTTAAGTGCTTAGGAAAAAACAAAACTCACATCACTGCAAGTTGTTTTATGATTGGATTTTAAAAAACCAGAATGAATCTAGACTACTTCTGGCCATTAATATTCATTATATGAAAGTTTCTTGTGTTTGCATTGTGATTAATGCAGCGGCATGCAAGAAAAAAAATCTAGAGGTAGTGATAGTCTACTTATATTTTGGGAGATTTGAGTATGAGGTGGAAAAAAATACATTTATTTATTTATACCTGTTTTACATTTACAGCTACTGTGCCATAATTTCGGCAAAACAATCCAAATAGTATATCCAACTCTACATGAGGGAGCTTATACGTGCATTTAGACAATTTGCCCAGTTAACGATTAAATGAATGCTCGCACTACTTTAAATATTTAAATATTCACAATGTTCTGCCCAGGTTTAACCCAGTTATCTCTACATATAGTTATGTTGTTAATGGGATTAGAATGGATTGAGAAACATCCATATAAGAGAAATAGCTCTTAGCAATTTAAAAAACATACACATAGGAACGCTGAATAATGTGACATTGTAAATATCTTACTCCTTCCGCGCCGGTGGTATTATAAATAGAAAACAATTTTTGACAAAAAGGCATCTGGTAATATGTATCAAAAGCCACAAAACTGTTTATAACTTTTAGTCTAGTAAATCCTATTCCTGAGAATTCATCCTAAGGAAAAAACTTCAAAGAAAAGAGCTAACCGCGTAAAGATGTTTGTTGCAACATTACCTACCTTATGAAAAAACACAAACGATCTAAATGTCTATCAATGGAGTGCTCAGGCATTTGGGAGAAAAAGGGTGTTTCCGGGGGGCATGGATTATGGTGGGGAAAAGGCAATGGGACAAAATAAGCAAGGGAATGGACCAGAGTACATTAAGTTAGTGATGTGCATCAGTAGTGTACACACCTCCGACCTCGTGATAAGACAAGGAATAGTAGAGAAATGTCAAAGCCACAGAAGGAAAACTTTTAAAAAAAATAATAGGTGTGTCAGCTATTTACCAACAGACATTCAAAAGGAGTCTATAATGATAGAACTAGGTAAAAATAAAAAACTAAGAGGCTAAGAGACTCACCTATAAAGGTCATTTTCTTATACACAAAGGATTTCTCCAGCTGGAGATTTATTTCCTCCTTCACTGAACCACTGAAGACCACCTTCCTCCCTAGCACCCTAGGAACCGTGGAGTCCTGGCTATAGACGAAGATTCCTTTTCCTTCCTCTGTACTGTCCTCTCTCCCCAAACCCAGAGTCCCAGAAGCCACTGCCTACAGAGGTTTCATATATCAAAAATCCCCTACCTACCTGCCTATAGAACTATGTGAGAAACTGGAGCTCTGTGTTTTAACAAATAATTTCTAATATACGAAAGAATAAATATGTTACTTAAGGTGAAAAACTTACAAATTGGAAGCAGCTCCTGACACTCGGCTCAATGTTACTGCCCCCAAAGGATGCAACTTCACCCAACTGTCTTGGGATTTGGATAGAATCATGCAGAAGGAGGCCCAGCCTGCGCTGGTCACAAAATCCCGTTGAACTTGCTACTTGCTTGAAAAGGTCTGCAAAAGGAAGAAGAGAATTGCAACAATCAAAAAGCAGCACAAGTAGATGTCATCAGAACCTAATGGCCAACTCAATTCCAGTACCGATTCTCAAGAGTAACCAATAATCCCACAGAGAGGGGTTACTTCTACTGTATGCTAATCTAGACATTTAATATTTATATGTATGAAGTTAATTAATCATCACTGTGTTTATATGAAGTATGACAATTTTTAAATAAACTACAGCCCTGCGAGAAGTGAGTTTACACACAGTCCTGACACCTGATTTTTTTTCCTAAGCCAGAAAACAATTCTTTGGGACATAGTTTATATATAGGACATAACCGCCATAATAAAATAACTGTTTTAGCATTAAGAACCAGATAACTAGCCCAAAGCACCATCAGCTTTGGACATCAGAGATTCAAAAATGTACCAAAATTGGGACTTCTTTATGAAGTCATAAGATAGTGAGTTTCTTGTATGTGTTCCCACAGGATGCTGTACATATTTGTAATTAGCTCATATCACTATACATTGTCACTGATTTAACGTGTGTCTGTCTTTTTGGCTGAATAATGACATACCCTTGAGAGCAGGGTCCCTATCTTGGTCAACTGTGTGCCAGAAGTCTCTAGTGTAGAACAGTAGTACCTGGTGGAGAGCAGGTGTCCAATATATGTGGGTTCACAGAATGAATGAACGTACCAAACACTTGCAATGTACGTTTTGTTCTCAGAAAAAAAATTATTTTAACTTTGTATTCAAATAAAAGCTGGCCCAAAAAGTAAATGCAAGAAAGCTTTTCCTACTCATAAGCACACTTTAAACTCTAAGAAGTTAAATATTTTTAACGAGATATCTAAGATAGCAATAACAAAAAATGATATTACACGCACTGCCTTTTATTGTCTCTCTAATATGCATACATACTTTTTTTCCAAATTATAAATTATTTTCAAATAGTCCAGTTTGAAGTTAATATTTTGGTTTCACCAACCTCAAAACACATTCCCTCTTAGTAGTTATTTGAAACACAGGCTCAAAACTCCCTTGATGATTCAATTTAATATTACTATGTGCCGGTACTATACCAACGATAAGGTTAGATTATAAGCTAACATACAATAAACAACTACGATATTTAAAGGTAAAAAAAACAAAAACAAAACAAAACACAGGAAGATTGTATTTTATCCAAAATACATTTTTAAATGGTTAACAAAATCCATTCAGTTGTTTTACTTTAGTTCTTAGGATGAGAAAACTCAAGTACAAACTACATAAAAGTCAGAGCGAAAAGGCTTGTGTATTCTGCGGCTTACTCCTGCGGGGGAAATGAGCAGTAGGACACATAGTGGCTTGGGAGGAATTTAATCTCTTTTATCTCCTGCCTGTCCTTAAGCTCAGCCATCTCCTCATCCCTGTGTGGCTAGGCCTTAGGGGAAAAGAGAAAAGATAAAATAGACTAGGTTTCTTTAATATTCCTACAGAAAAGATTTCTTACAAGCATTTAAAGGGGAAAACACATACAGTCCTTCACTACAGGAATGAATGGTTGCTTAGTTATATCAACCATCACTCCGCTAGCATTTGCTTTTAATTTGGATTTACAAATTTTAAGCAGAAGAACCCAATGGCTAATCAATAGGAAATGCTATAAGGTGATATTTACAGTGTAAAAAATGGCAAGCTATCTGCCTTTCAAATAATAAAATGTTAGTCACGTCACAGAATTGGCTATGTCAGTACACCTTGCAGTAAGATGATTATAAAATAAACAATGCTCCTTGAACATGAATGCCAGATAGTACTCTGTAAATAAGAATCCAAAGACGAGGGAAGAGCATGGATTAAACCTTCACATTTATTTTTCTGACTTATACAAAGGGGTTAGGAAATCAGGCTTTATCCCCTAGGAACATGTGTTTTATTCAGATGCAGTCGACGTTATTTAAAATAATACTCGGACTGAAGAAGTTAATCCTCATTCTCTATTTAAACACCTGCAATTTAATGTCTGACAGAGAACAGCACAAACCACGTTTTATGACACCCTAAAAGCAGTTCTACATCTTACATGAAGAACCTGCTGTCAAATAAGAACACTATGTCATTCCCCATCTAGAGTAGGGGGTAATTAGCCAACATTAATAAAAGAATACAGAGTTAATATACATGACTTACATCTGTACTTGTCTTCCAAATGTGCTTTACACAGAGAAATGATGCCAGTTTTAAAAGACAGGACCCGGATCCTCCCTGTTCGTCCCCTATTATGAATAATCAAACCAGAAAACAATTACTGACACTTTACTTAGATGGTAAATACTTTTCAGCTAAGAAAAAAAAAATGTGGATATGGGAACTTTATTGACCACTGTTTTATGAAGATTAAGAACTTATTCTGAGTTCATTATTGACTTGGCTAATGACTTGAGAATGTGATGGAAATCTGACCAACTTAACCAATGAATATTTACCAAGTTTCCAATCTTTAAAAGCCTTTACTTGAACTGTAAGCATGGCTCTACAGAAAACAGGAAAAATATCCTTCTATTCATCCATGGAGAGCCACCCAAATTTAAGTTAGTAAGTGGAGGAACTACTACTATGCATTAAGCTATTTTGGTTACTGAAGCAAATTACCTACTTTGGTTACTGAACCCCTCCCCAACCCAAATTACCAGCAACTAACTGCTATGCCCTCTTCAAAACTCTTGTAAGTTTTGATCGGATTGCCCTTATTGAAAAGAAAATTAACCACTTCAGGCCACATGACATATAAGAATGTTTATCTCCACAGGAAAATATGATATACTCTATTAGAGAGCATTCAAATATATGATCTTAAAGAGCAATTTAAAAATAACCTATTACTAAATTAATGTTTTATTTTTATATCAATGTTTTAACATATATACACTTTCAGTTTACATATAAAGCTGAAATCATGCATTCCTCATGACAAATTTATTAACAAGCTCATTATATACCTGGGAAAAAATAAAAATAAGAATGAAAATGTCTTTCGATAATTTTCAGCTTTTATTTTGTTATGGAAAACAACTGAACCTTAGATGTTGGTTAAAAAAATGTAGACTAATTCTCTCAACTAGCGCTTTGAAATGACAAAGGATAAGTCCCAACTGTGGTTATTTTTGGTGAACAATATGCTCAATTTTCAACTGGTACAATTTTCTAAATCCCTTAGTCAAACAGAAGTCCTGGATCCTAATGCATTAACAAAAAAATAACAGGAAAAGATAATATCTCCCCCCCGCGCTAAAAAAAAAAAAACAGTAAAAAAAAAAAACTATACAGTAACTCCAGTCCTCAAGGAATTAAATTGTCCCCAAATAATTTTCAGGCAGATAGAAAGGAAGTGAGATACCAGAATCCATTCATTCATATATAGTCTGTAAAAGAAATGGTGCTAAAATACATTTGAGGGAAGACCTGAATACAAACCCTTATCAAAGCAAATTAAGTGCCATCCACAATTAAAATCCAGTATGTTCCAGGGCTTGGTAAATAATGATCAGAATTCAATATAGCCAGGTGATCTTAGAATTTACAAAGCAATACCTTATCAAAATAACAAAAGAAAAAAGGGTATACATTTTAATCCAGGAGGTGATAGAAATCTAAAACGAAGGCAAAAGGCAAAATAGTTGATATGCAACTCTTTTTAGAAAACCTTCCCAGATTTCCAAATGGAGATATTTCTGGTTGACATGTAAAATGAGACATGTAATAATTCTGAGGTCTAAGAAGAATTCAGTCAAAAAAATTAAGACCAATTCCTTCTGCCTCCTTCCTCAACTGTCTTCATTAAACTTAAGACAAAAATCAGAACTGGGGGGATCTCTCCTGTCTGCACAATCTCGAAGAAATAAACAAGTACTCAGAGAGATGAAGAGACATGCCAAAGTGAAACTTTGTAAAACCTTATCAAAAAAACTCAAAAACTTCTTCAGTTTGAAGAGCAAGTTTGCTGCATTAAGGGTTGATTTTCATTTTGTTTGGCTTATCAATTCACATTCTCCTGCAAAATTCTCCCGAGTATAATAAGCTAACACTATTCAGATCCGGTGACTGCTGTGCCAGCATCTCCAGGAGCACATCCATTTCTGCCTGTGAGAAGGAGTATCCCTGAAGTGGATGGAGGAATTCAAAATACACAGGCAAGAAAGAGAAAGAACCAATGGCTACGCATTGACTCATTCTACTATTTTTTTGGTTCTGTTTGAAAAATGAATATCTCAGGGTTTTGTTTTCTAATCTAAAAGCAATCTGAGTTCTAGCTCTTACCTCAAAATATTTTTCAGTTCCCATAAAAACAAAAATGATTTATCGCAGGGACAGCATTAGGTTACACAGCTTCATGAAACTTTTCATCCAGAGGACCATATTTCTAGACTGGGGCCCTGTTGTGATGCTAATTAAACCGTCGCCGTTCTGTAAACTAAGCCTCCTGTGACAGACTCTGAAAAATAAGCTTGCCATACATACGTGTCGTAAACATTCAGCAGCCAGTTGAGACACATATCCACGCAGAGAGGGACGTTGACCAAATTGTTGTGCTCTTGCTCCAGGCGATCATAAATAGTGGTCAAACAATTAATGATCTGCAAGATGTCCATGGGCTGGTCATTTTGCTTGAGGTTGTGCTGCTCCAAGGCATCACATGCAGCTGACAGGCTCAAGAGATCCACTGCAAAAGCCACAGAAAATCACAAGTGATTCAAAGCGGGGAAATTCTCTTTTCACTATATTTCCTTTTCCTCTGAGAATCCCAGTAGTGTTGTCTCATACCCTTTAGTAAATGCTAAAACCAAATCCCACCCTCTTTTAAAGTGTTTTGTTTTCACCCTTCAGCTCTAAGTTTGATAAATCTGATGAACTTTCAAGATTGGAGGTTGTTATCACATCTTACTGGCACTGACTGAGTAAAGACGTGGGTGAAGAGACGGTTCCCATTCTTGAAGGATTGGAGACTATTTGAGAGTTAAGGGGACCTACTGTGTTCTACGTAAACCAAGTCCTTTCCAAACGAATAAGGAAAAATATGATTTTACTAGATATTTTGAAAGAGTTCCTGACAATACTTTCTTATATTAGTATTAGAGAAGGTCAGTGAGATAAATCTGTATGGTTAGGGTTGTATAAACTCTATTTCCAACTATGTATTTATAATCATTAATCGTTTTTCTCCTTGAAGTATCACAATCTTTCTGCTACCTTAGCATAAGGTGAAAAAATAATCAGCTTCACTAAAATTTTCCACAGGCAAACTAAAGTTAACTGCATAATCTATCCAGCTTTCAGACCCGAGGCTCACTTATTTAACTCCTTTCACCTTGAAATTGTATTTTACATTGTACTTTTCAAGTCCTCTAAGAATTTTATGAGTGTGTGTGTGGGGGGCAGGGGGAGGGTTCCTTTGATCGGAAGTGGTATTTAATCATACATCGAAAGACAAAAATTGAACAAAAAGTAAAATCTCAACTTTGTCCCAACATCAGCAAATTGCAAGCTTTACTCCCAAGTGTCATGAAAAGATGCTTTTTTCTAAAGCCAATTTATTAGCCAAATTGGAAATGCAACAACATGTTTTTATAATACCTTATACACCTAAGCTCTGGTCTGAATTCTTAGTCCTTTGAGAGAAAGAATCAATGGTAATTAAGTAAATCTCTCACGCATTTAGGGGAAAGAGGCAATTCGATTATAAATGTACCTGCAAGTAAACACTGGCCATCCCAGCCAGTAAACAGCTTGCCCAATAGTAAACAGATGCAAATTTAAGGCTTTAATGTATTTACGAGTTATTGGTGGCTAGTTCTAATTCAATGTTAAGGGGGAAAAAAAATAATGGTTAATACCTGTGTAGGTTAATACCTGTGTAATATATGTTTTTCTCTTTTTAAAAAGGAAAATAGTAACTTTGGAAGTTTCCCTGGAAGCATGAAGGAGACCTGGTGGTGGAAATAGGAGGTTTTCCTTTGTCTTTCATCCCAGCGAGTAAAGCTCTGTGCTCCCATGTGCCTGTTTTCATAAAATACCCTGGATGAGCACTCAGCCTATCAAAGCAAAGGCTGTTGGGAAGGAAAAAATTTCTCTACCCTTCGAAGTTCTTCTGGCTGGTCTAAGGATTAAATTTATATAAGACAGATAAATAGGAGGGGAAAAAAACAATTTAATTTCATACATATGGGGAATCCACACAAACATGAAAATTCCGAAGACAGTAAGGCAAAATGAGGTATTTGTGTCATTCTGGACTAAGGAGAAAGGACAGGTCTGGAACTTTAAAGGGAAATAAGGCAATTCACGGGAAGATGAAAAGTATTAACTTTTAATAAACCGGTGTTTGCTGGGCCATACAGAAAGAGTGGGACACAGAGAGGACTTTGACCAAATGGGCCTTGCTAGGTCCCTCCCTGTCTATCACACACTAGTTCACATTAAGCTATAATTATCTGTGATGATAGCTCCCTTGCTGGAGCATGTATTCCATCTAAATTCTTTTAGGTGCTTAGGGGGAAGGTCATAGGTTCTTCCTGAGTCTTTTGGGCCTTGATTGTTTTCAGCTTGAAGTATTCCACATGCTAAAGAGATACATTTTGGGGTGGCAAATTTTGCTATCCTACAGGCCCCGCACTCCTTTAGCTTAAAAATATGCTTAAGGTAAATAAATGACCTCTTTACATGGAAGTTGAGACTTTGCTGAAATTGACGGAAAAGGACGTAACTTGATTTGAGAGGAGGGCAGGTATGAAAAAGAATAAAGTATTAAAAAAAAAAAAAACAAAAAACCCAAGCAGGCAGGAGGACGCAAGGAGGGAAAGGCCAAGTGGGGACTGCATGGGAGACTGGGGAGAGGTACAGAGACAAAAGATTCGAATTTTGATTTTTCTCTTCTGTGTACTTGACTTCCTCTAAGGACACATTTTCAGGTGCAGGTACTGAGAATATTTGTTAATGCAGCACACTATTTCCATTAACGGAAGAAAGGAATGGATTTCTTTTAAATACCAATATTCCCAACATGTTTCTTTGATACTGAAGGCGACTGTGGGAGGTTTGAAGTTTTTCCGTTATTTTTTCTTGTTACTCTGCCTCCATCATTATAAATATTTTTGTTTTACCTCTAAGGACATAAGAACTAACAAGTTAGAATTTTTAGACTCACTTTTGTATTGAGTCTAATTTACCTGTGTGATGGAAACAAACAAAGAGACAGCAAAATTGCATGAAATTTTTTTTTTTTTTTGGTCGGGTCTACTCTTATCTCTGTACAGGTGAATGGGTAACACACAGAATAGAAAATTTGGAGTATAAATAGCTCCAGAGGAAGCAGAGCAATTGCTCTCAAATAGCAGGAGCAAAAGATAACATAGTTAGGAGAGAAATACTGAGCAGAGTACTCTGCTAAAACCAGATGTGATTTAACACAAGCACGATCCATTACAGAAGACTGAAGCACACACTTCCCGAAACAAACATGTCAAATGGAATTCCGCTTTCATGGAACAATTTTTAAAAGACTTCTATTTAGGTATGCACAGCTGGTATTATGGACTTGAAAGAGGTGGGAAAAAAATCAATAGGGACAATTTAATTGCCACACAACAGTCACACACTGAACTGTTCAAAAGGAGCATCTTAAAGAATATATTGAGATTTTTTGATGAAACATTAAATATAATGATTAGCTGTTTCTTTTTCTTTTTTAAGAAAAAAAATTATCTATCTATCTATCTATCTATCTATCTATCTATCTATCTATCTATCTATTTAGCGGCATTGGTTAACGAAATCCAGTAAGTTTCAGGTGTACAATTCAACAGTAAGGCACATATATATGGTATTGTGTGTTCCCCTATCATAGTTATATTTCTTTCTGTCACCACATATTTGACCCCCTTTACCCCATCTACCTCCCCACTCCCCCCACCCCCTTCCTTCTGGTAACCACTAGTCTATAGTCCATGTCCATGAGAGTCTGTTTGTCCTTTTCATTTGTTGCTTTTAGGCCTATATCCCACATATACGTGATATCATGTGGTTTCCAACGTTTTCTGTCTGGCTTATTTCACTTAGCATGATTATCTCGAGATCCATCCATGTTGTCGCAAATGGCAGTATTTCATCTCTCCTTGTGGCTGAATCATATTCCATTGTATATATGTACCACAGCTTCTTTAGCCAGCCATCTATCATAGGACACTTCGGTTGTTTCCATGTCCTGGCCACCACGAATAATGCTATCATTAGCTGTTTCTAGAAACCTCGACAAACAACCAGCAGACAATTGTGTGAAACTATCCTTTCACCTCAAGTTAGGTATTTCCATTTGGGGTGTGTGTGTGTGTGTGTGTGTGTGTGTGTGTGTAAAAAATCAAGTAAATTCTCTCTCTAGGGAATATATTTTAAAGCTATATAAAAACACAAGTATGTTCTAATATACCCTCTTTCAAAAATAATTTTTACAGTAGAGAATACCATTACATAGGTTTTGATGTCACTGAAGAATAGGGACCATTTGGTGGTGCTCTTGATGCATGAGGGCTGAGGGTGAGGGAGGGTAGGGACAGGACAGAAACGACTGGCTCTCCAGTGTCCTCTTTGCTATGCTGGCGAAGCAAAAAATGGAGGGTGAGGACTTAAACACAGGTTCCTGAGGCTCTGGTTGTGCGTAATCATCCTCTCAACATTTTAAGTTCAAACGCTAACTCTATTCCTCTCCATATGCCACAAGCGAGGAGGTGAGACAGATTTTTTTTAGTCTTTTACAGAATCATAGGTTTTGAGAGCTAGAAACCTCCTTTAGAATCGTTTTGCGGTTGAGAAAACCACGACCAGAGAGAAAGAAGATTTGCTGTGGGTGTTAAGGCAGGACACTGGGAATTTCCAATTCCTCGGGGAGGCACATACTGAAAAGCAGAAAGGGGGTGGCAAAAGGTGTCCTTATAGACTTTACTGACAAAGAAAACCATTCCTCATTACCTACTGGTAACAACAGGAGGGAAAAAGAGAAGCAACAAAA
Organism: Pteropus vampyrus; assembly: GCF_000151845.1. Classification (NCBI taxonomy): domain Eukaryota; kingdom Metazoa; phylum Chordata; class Mammalia; order Chiroptera; family Pteropodidae; genus Pteropus; species Pteropus vampyrus. The sequence continues at coordinate 133,290 of NW_011889121.1, forward strand.
AGTTGGTTAGAATAAGTCCCATGGTGCTCATAACAACCCCAAGCTCATCCCAAGGGTCAATGTGAAGACTCGGTGTTAATATAGAAATAATCTTGTAACCTAATTAGTGCACAAAGAGACACAGGGGTGCTGTGGTGAGATAACTGCTATGTGTTTGCTGACTTTTTTTTTTTTTTTTTTTTGCCCTGGCAGCAGAAAGCAACTGTGGGAAGAGAAGGCTGTTGTTGACATCACACCAACTCACTCTATAGGCAGCTTACACTTCAGGATAAAGGACTTTCCAAGCAAATCTTTGCCTAACAAGAAAGTCAGTGGACTTTGATGTCATTATGTGTGCTGTGAGGGTTAATCCCAAAGACTCTGGAGTCGGGCATGAGTTTTTTTTTTTTTTTTTTCTGAAACAGCTGCATAATGCAGAGCCTTGATCAAAACAATGAAAAGAAGTGACTTTTTGTGTAGCCATGGGTTACAAATTATCATTACTGTTTATTGCTAGCGGTAACACTGGCCATTTTTACTTGGTCTCAGTGAGACCCATAGAGGCCACTGGGTTTGAGACTGGCTATGTAGGAAGAATAAGCTCAGGTTACCAGAAGGCTACAAGAAACTCTGGTTAAGACTTCAGTATGTGCTCCCTGTTTTCCAAAGTGGTTTGTGCTCACATCAGTGGTTCTCAATACAAGAGAGACACTGCATGCTGGTGTGACCCTTACACAGAGAGGGCACTTGGAGCTTGTATCTGGCTTCTCTGGACCCTGTGCTGTGAGGCAGCCTGTGGTTGTGATGCATATTCTCGTTTTAATGTTTGTATACTGTAGCCTTTTCCTGTAATGAACTGTAGGTTTTTAGGCATCATCATTTGGGCTGAGTCTTCTTCAGCAACGAAGCCTTAACTGCCGCTGCCAGTGCAATTAATGTCTGATGTGAAGCTGTGTAGAAGCCCCCCGACTCATTCTTGGCTAAAAATATGGCTTAGGCAGGGGTTCCCAGCTCCCAGGACAAAGACCAGTACTGGTCTTTGGCATGTTAGGAACAGGGCCGCATGGCAGGAGGTGAGCGACGGGTGAGCGAGCGAAGCTTCATCGGTATTTGCAGCCGCTCCCCAGCGCTAGCATCATCGCCTCAGCTCCACCTCATTATATAGCTATCATCAGGCATTAGATTCTCATAGAAGCACCGGTCCCTGGTGCCAAAAAAGGTTGGGGACTGCTGGGCTAAGGACATTTTTTTTAAAAGAAAAAGGGAGGATTCTGATGAAAGGGATGAAAATGAACCATTGCCAAGCTACTCTTGATTTAAAGTGGCACAGAGGCTTTGAAATCAGTTATTGATAAATACAACTTTCTAGTGGCATTTGGAAATGGTAGATCTTAACTTCAGTATCTAAATAAAATAGATTAGAAGGGAACTGCAAACTGATGGCAGATCTGCTAAAAATTCAATTCCTTGGTTGCATTAGCAAAAGCTCAAAAAAGTTCAGAATCTCCTTCCGTAGAGCTTCACCTTCTCTGGCCTGCAGGTGGAGTTCCAACCAAAGGAACCTGGGCAACTATCACTTTTGAGAAATGGGCTACAAATGAGACAAATTACAATTAAAAAGATAATTCAAGCTGGGAACTAACAGGTATAAGTTTCAACTTCCTTTTTCAGTGCCATACCCAGTAGTCCTTGGACTGGGGCTACTACTAAGAGTCTCAAAGGCTGGTGATACTCTAAAAACAAGATGTTAAGTGCAAGATAAGTGCAAGAATTCTGCATGCACAGATTGAAGGAATGAGAAAAGATAACTGACGGCAAAGACCTCCTAGTGCAAAGAAAGCACTTCAAGGGCACCTGATTACAGGAAGAAGGTTGAGGATGGCAAGCCTCCTAGAATGATAACTGGAAATGGGACCAAAGATGACTGGAGAAAGGAACCTGCGAGGTGCTACAGCTTCAGCACCACGACTGAAGGCCAACCATTCCTTCCCTGACGTGCAACTCATGGTTACCGGACAAATTTTAAACAGGACTACAGTGCTTCCGCAGGGAGAGGGATGTGTCCTCTCACGGAAGAGGCAAGGGAATTGAAATGTTAATCGAGCCACATTCAGAGACTGCAATGTGCTAACCAGCCCTGCGGCCGCCGGGCAAGCAGGACACCTGCAGAACAAAGGAAGATTTCTGCTGGGATTGCTAACAACCCATTTCCCACACCTGTGAAGGAGAAACAGGAACCAAGAGTCATTTCCTATGGCTAATACCATGGGGAACCTGTGGCTCAAAGGCTGGGAACTGCCAGCCACTGGGCTTTTAGCACTACATACTCATCCCTTCCTCACTGTATGTCCATATCAAAGGAAATAAGAACTAAAGAAAGATACAAACTGAATTCCCTGAACACTCAGGGTCCCTGTCCCTCTCCTGCCCCCTGTCTCTCATGCCTTTCCAGGTCTCTATTTGTTTCACTGTCCCTCACAGTGACTTTACTCTGTCTCTCTCACTGTCCCTTTCATTCTCGGCCTCTGAGAGGAGACCACACTCCGTCTGTGGTTTGCTAATAAACTTTCCTGTTGACTCTAACTTGGCCATGTGTGTTGAATTCTTTCTACACTCTCCGCCAAAGGACCCTCTTCTTTTCTCATGCAGGGCGTGGTCTCCCCCTCTCCCCTGGGAAATCTGCCCTGTCCTGCATCAGTAGGACCCCTCCCTTTGGGCACTAATATCTTTCAAACCAGGTACGCTAAGAAAATTAGTTTGGTTCTGTCCTCAAGATATTCCGAAATATCAGAGACCTGGCCTCTAACGTATGTGAAAAATAATACATAGTATACGGTAAAAGGTTTTTGTGGTGGAGGGACAAAATAATTACACGGGCCTCTCAGGCCCGCTGGCTGTGAGGCTGTGGATCCACATCCTGACTTCCATGCTGTTGCCTTAGTGTAGCCTTTTCCTGCAAGAGACTGTATTTGTAAGCCATGTCATTGTGGGTCCGGTGAGTCTTAGCAACCGAACCCTGTCTAATGCCACCCTAAGTTCACTCTCAAAGGTCAGGTGCATTTACCAAGAAGGGAGCACATTTTCCACCGGGTTTGTCATGGTGAGGGGGTATCTTTATTCAGACAACTCCAGGCTATACAAAATCTCTCTACTGTGTGATTTAGTTGCTGAACAGAAGTAAATTGTTCTCTTTCTTGTTTGCAGAGTATTTGTCACATTTATCAACCGGAGCATATATTTAGCCCTACGGTTTGAGTTCTCTCCAACCCACCACACACTAATAAACTAGATTCACGTGCTTTAAGTGCATTTTTATTTCTGACTGAGAAGTTGGCTATATTTTTAATTTTAGAAGCCACACACCTATAGGATGCCATCGGAAACTACAGAAAGAGAAAGATAAAATTTAGATTATCTTCCTCATAATTTTCAATGGGGTATCAGCCTTGTGAACCAGTTTATAAATCCTTCTTACCAAGATTTCCTCTTTGTCTCTGCTTTTCTGTCAAGTTGAATTTTCATTCACAATGCATTGAAAGGCAGTATGGAGTCATGCAACATTAAACCAGTTAC
>NW_011889121.1:137251-146007 GCF_000151845.1 Pteropus vampyrus
GCAAAAGCTCAAAAAAGTTCAGAATCTCCTTCCGTAGAGCTTCACCTTCTCTGGCCTGCAGGTGGAGTTCCAACCAAAGGAACCTGGGCAACTATCACTTTTGAGAAATGGGCTACAAATGAGACAAATTACAATTAAAAAGATAATTCAAGCTGGGAACTAACAGGTAAAAGTTTCAACTTCCTTTTTCAGTGCCATACCCAGTAGTCCTTGGACTGGGGCTACTACTAAGAGTCTCAAAGGCTGGTGATACTCTAAAAACAAGATGTTAAGTGCAAGATAAGTGCAAGAATTCTGCATGCACAGATTGAAGGAATGAGAAAAGATAACTGACGGCAAAGACCTCCTAGTGCAAAGAAAGCACTTCAAGGGCACCTGATTACAGGAAGAAGGTTGAGGATGGCAAGCCTCCTAGAATGATAACTGGAAATGGGACCAAAGATGACTGGAGAAAGGAACCTGCGAGGTGCTACAGCTTCAGCACCACGACTGAAGGCCAACCATTCCTTCCCTGACGTGCAACTCATGGTTACCGGACAAATTTTAAACAGGACTACAGTGCTTCCGCAGGGAGAGGGATGTGTCCTCTCACGGAAGAGGCAAGGGAATTGAAATGTTAATCGAGCCACATTCAGAGACTGCAATGTGCTAACCAGCCCTGCGGCCGCCGGGCAAGCAGGACACCTGCAGAACAAAGGAAGATTTCTGCTGGGATTGCTAACAACCCATTTCCCACACCTGTGAAGGAGAAACAGGAACCAAGAGTCATTTCCTATGGCTAATACCATGGGGAACCTGTGGCTCAAAGGCTGGGAACTGCCAGCCACTGGGCTTTTAGCACTACATACTCATCCCTTCCTCACTGTATGTCCATATCAAAGGAAATAAGAACTAAAGAAAGATACAAACTGAATTCCCTGAACACTCAGGGTCCCTGTCCCTCTCCTGCCCCCTGTCTCTCATGCCTTTCCAGGTCTCTATTTGTTTCACTGTCCCTCACAGTGACTTTACTCTGTCTCTCTCACTGTCCCTTTCATTCTCGGCCTCTGAGAGGAGACCACACTCCGTCTGTGGTTTGCTAATAAACTTTCCTGTTGACTCTAACTTGGCCATGTGTGTTGAATTCTTTCTACACTCTCCGCCAAAGGACCCTCTTCTTTTCTCATGCAGGGCGTGGTCTCCCCCTCTCCCCTGGGAAATCTGCCCTGTCCTGCATCAGTAGGACCCCTCCCTTTGGGCACTAATATCTTTCAAACCAGGTACGCTAAGAAAATTAGTTTGGTTCTGTCCTCAAGATATTCCGAAATATCAGAGACCTGGCCTCTAACGTATGTGAAAAATAATACATAGTATACGGTAAAAGGTTTTTGTGGTGGAGGGACAAAATAATTACACGGGCCTCTCAGGCCCGCTGGCTGTGAGGCTGTGGATCCACATCCTGACTTCCATGCTGTTGCCTTAGTGTAGCCTTTTCCTGCAAGAGACTGTATTTGTAAGCCATGTCATTGTGGGTCCGGTGAGTCTTAGCAACCGAACCCTGTCTAATGCCACCCTAAGTTCACTCTCAAAGGTCAGGTGCATTTACCAAGAAGGGAGCACATTTTCCACCGGGTTTGTCATGGTGAGGGGGTATCTTTATTCAGACAACTCCAGGCTATACAAAATCTCTCTACTGTGTGATTTAGTTGCTGAACAGAAGTAAATTGTTCTCTTTCTTGTTTGCAGAGTATTTGTCACATTTATCAACCGGAGCATATATTTAGCCCTACGGTTTGAGTTCTCTCCAACCCACCACACACTAATAAACTAGATTCACGTGCTTTAAGTGCATTTTTATTTCTGACTGAGAAGTTGGCTATATTTTTAATTTTAGAAGCCACACACCTATAGGATGCCATCGGAAACTACAGAAAGAGAAAGATAAAATTTAGATTATCTTCCTCATAATTTTCAATGGGGTATCAGCCTTGTGAACCAGTTTATAAATCCTTCTTACCAAGATTTCCTCTTTGTCTCTGCTTTTCTGTCAAGTTGAATTTTCATTCACAATGCATTGAAAGGCAGTATGGAGTCATGCAACATTAAACCAGTTACAAACTGGGGACATTATATGCCAATGGTGATGTTCTTGACTTACACAGAAAATTCTCTAGAGCGGATAAAATTGTGTTACTCGAGTTTCTGCAATACTGAAGCTTTGATGTTAAGTCAAAAAAATAGGACCAAATGCTTTAATGGAGGCAGTGCTGCCTATTTTCTAAGGCATCTGTAATTCAAACTCTTCACTGGCACCAGGAAATCATTGAGATAATATCATTAATTTTCATTAAAGTAGGAGTTAGTAGAAGCGACCTTAGGTTGGAAAAGCTAGCCAGGACAAGTTTTATTTGCCTGTACCACAGACAATAGCTCTTTATCATGACTTTGCAGGAACAGAAATGACAAAAAGGCCAGAAGATCGACCTAAGCAAATATAAAATTAAGAGGAAATCCTTAAATCATTGACTGAACAGTTAAGTTACGTGACCATACATGTTTTCAATAATAAAAGGATTAGTGAACTCTTCATTCTACGTTCATGCTACCCATGGAACCCTCCTCTACCATTCTTGAGACTCCAGTACTTAATTTAGATAAATATACCCTTAATTTTGGTATACCTAAACCTTTTCCAGATACGAGAAAAGTCATTCTCAAAAAGGAAATGCTGAGAATTTCAAATCTGTTCAAATGTAAAAAGTCTACATTCTACATTCAGAGCTTAACTTTATTACAAGGTTATATAACCTGAAATGGTCAAAATTTTTTATAAAATCAAATATCCCTGTTTCTCCAATGTTTATCGGAAATTTTAACATAAATTGAAATGGTAGACAATGAGGCATATGTGAATAGAATTATTTTTTTAACAGAGAACTGAATAATGCTAAATCCAAGGTCAAAAGGACTATTATGGAAAGGGACAGTCACTGTAAAGTTTTCTAATCTAGTCTATTTCTGGGCTTTTTCATAGTATTACCTGGAACAGCTGATTATCACTTTTGAACGTTTAGGATCTCGTCGGAATAAGCTATATATAAAGTAGCACTTTGTAGTAAATAGTTCATAATTACCCTGTTATCAATGGAAAGCAGTGTCTCTATGATGGGATAGGGACAGAAGAAAAAGCAGCAGAAGACTTTCTCCATCCAGCCCTCTGACTCTGCCCCACCCCAAACCGCTTCTTTCCAGCTCTGGTACATTAACAGGTCACTAAGGAAAAACCTAAGCCTGGAGAGTCCTTTAAAAGCCACTTAAACTTGGCAGCTATATATCTGAAAAATGATAGCTTCAGACTATAAGCTGTAAGGAAATAAAAACCTAAATTTACTTTCAGTCATGCATCCACTCCATGAAAACGTATTAAACTGTACTCAGTGCCAGGCTTTCTGCTAAGCATTGGAGAGACCAAGATGAAGAGGAAAAATCTACTCTTGGCCTTCCAAATAATTCCACTTCTAAGATCTTTCTTCTCTATCTCCATTTAAAAAAAATCACTTGCCAGTGACCTTCCTTGACCATCTTATTGCTGGCCTCTGCAGACCCCCTGGGTCAGACCCCTTCATTCCTGAAGACTGGCAGCCAGAGTTCACCATCCTTCTTCTTCTCTTCCCCAGCTCCAATTCTGGATGATTTCAACAATGGCATGGCATGGATGACTCGTGCATTACTCCAGCTTCTCAGTTCTTTAACTTCCTATTTTCCATGGAGACTCACATCTGCTCCACCTCGGCCACCCACTCAAACGGTTGTGTCCTAGACCTAATCTAACTCGGAACTGTTCCACTTCTGAAATAATGTTTAGCTATGCTACTCTCTGACGACACATTTCTGGCCTTCCTCTATCTCCCTGAACAGTTAGCGCCTTGATCCCCCTACCTCCTAATTACCAGCTCCCACCTGAATCCATAGCTTCTCATACCCAACTCGGGCTTGACAGACATCACTTTAACGACCTACCCATTCTTTTGCCCAAATCCTCACTTCTCTTGCCCAGATGTCTTCTGCCCACCCTGGGGCAGAACCATTCAGTTCCTGACTGCTGAGTGTGCTCTTGGAGCAATATCCCACCCCTGCAGATTGGGGCTGCTGTGAGATGCTCAGCTGACTCTGGGCTCCATAATGCCGCTTCTCAAATTAGCCCTCTCTCTCATTCTCCACAAAGGTAAGCCCACCCTCAACTTCATCACCTTCCACTGTTAATTGCAGCACAGAAACTCTCCCGCCACCTTCACAGAGAAAACAGAAACCTGCTGACATCCCTCACCTTCCTGCCACCAGGTCTCCTTACTTACCTGGCCCTGCACAATCCTTTCATTGGCACCACTCACTACAGTGGAAGAGAGGTGCCCCTTCCTTCTCCTGGACTCTGGGTTACCTGCCCCTATCCTATGAAACCTCATTTTTCATGAGCTCCTCTTGAGCCAATAATTTAAATCTTGTCCTCTCTTCTTCTCATATTCATTTAAATAAATCAATTGTCTCTCAACTTATATGCATGTATACCTCATTAACTCCTCAGCCCCTTCCAGGTAACTATCATCCGTCTTCCCTCTCCTTCACAACTAAATTTTTCCAAGAATTGTCCATACCAACCATCTTTACATCCCCACCTTTGATATACTCGTAAGCCCGTTTCACCACCTCTACCATGCCTGTAAAATCTCACCCAAGTTACTAAGGACCTCCTTAGTTGTTAAATCCAATAGACTCTTTCGCCAGCTTTCATCCTGAGCTCCTAGCAGCATCGTATAGTATAGACGATAGCAGGCCCCTTCTTTCTTCCCATGAAGTATGTAGTACTTAACCTTTTCGTATTTTCCTTCTCCTGCTCTGATCATTCTTTCGTGGTCCCCTCTGTACACTATTCACCCTCTGTCCGAAATACTAAATACTCTTTTCTTTTTCCATACTCTCCCTGAGCATCCACATGCTAACGATTCCTAAATATCGCTTGTATATTTGTCCTGAGCACCAAAGCTTTATGTCCAGCTCTAACGGGCAAGTCTACCACTCATCCCAGCTGAGCACCTAAGTATCTTCCTTGATTCCTCCTTACTCACCATGTCTAATTCATCACTAAGGACTATCAAGTATTTCTCAATTCTCCCCACTTACCGCCGTTCCTACTTTACCAATTCGGGCCACCACGTTGCTGGTTTAGATTGCTGAAACTTCTCAACAAGTCTCTCTCCTCCTGTCAGTTGCACACTTCCCCCACCCCTCAAACCATGCTCTGTTCCACAGCCGGAATGATTTTTCTAAATGAAAACCCCATCATGTCATCCCCTTGCATGGCTCCCCAGTGACCTCTAAATTCTTTAAGTTAAATTTAAAAAGCCTTTCACCATCTGCTTCCCGCTTTTCTCTCAAGGCAAATATTTCACCATAGCCCCTCCTGGAACTCTATGCTTTAGCCATGCTGAAGTATTTTCAGTTCTTGGATGTGTCTCTAGACTCCACGCCTGAGCACACTCTTCCTAAAGTGAACTCTATTTACCCTTCTGGATTCACATAGCCTAGACATCACCTCTTCAGGCAAACTTTCTTTGAACCCCATCCCCCACACACACACAACTAGCTGTCCTCACAGTATCCTATTCTTCCACTGTTGCATGACTAAATAAATACATGACTCTGAAATTGTCTCTTCACTTTCCTCAGGGTGCCCATAAAGCCTGGTAATAGAAACAATATCTCTTTCTTTCTCTCTCTTCCTCTCCCTCCCTTCCCCTCTCTCTTTCTTTCCTTCCTTCCATCCCTTCCCTCCTCCCTCCCTTCCTTCCGTTCTTACAGATTGTAGCTGTTCTTGAAGATCTTACATACATTCACCTATGTCTCCATCTTATGGACACCCTGTACATCCCCCTAATTATACTGTAAGTTGCATCAGGGTAGGGACTGTGCCTGTTTGTTTCATTGTCATGTCATCAACGTACATGGGCATTCAATATTATACTATATAATCTATTCTGCTGATAACAGTTATGTGAACTATCTGATGAAAAGACAGAGCTAGATAACACGTCAGAATTTTCCCACTGATGTACGATATTTAGCAAAAGCAGAAAAACAATCCTGTCACCTTTCTTCTATCACAGCATACATCTGAACATTAGCATTCAAGCTAAAAAACAACATACACATACGAGCTTTGGTTCAGATAAGGCAATCTAATACTACTACTTCTAATATGAAATATATTTTGTAAGAAGGAGAAATAAAGGTAGAATGGGGGAGATAATTCAAGTTTCATAAAGATAATTCTGGATGCCAATGCCATTAGTTAAAAAAATAATAAAAATTATCAATATCTTAATGATGCAGTATCACTAGCTAAGGAATGGTGAGGGGAATGATTTTAAATAATATAACAAAATAATCTAGGATAATGCTAAGCCAAAGATACTTTTAAAAAATGAATTCTGAGGGGAGAAGACAGAGTAGGGCATCAAATATGTGGTGACAGAAAGAAATCTAACTATGGGAGGTGAACACACTGTAAATATATATATTGCCTTACTGTTAAAGTGTACAGCTGAAACTTATTGGATTTCGTTAACCGATGTCACTATAAAAAATAAATTTTTAAAAAAATGAAATCTACGTTACAAATAGATTTGCGACAGCTATTTCTCCCCTCTCCAAATGAAAATACCCCCAAAGAGTAACTACCAAGTATTAAAAGAACTGGTTAATACTCACAGCAAAGGGCCTTCTGCAGTCTTCGGAGTTTCATGGCGGTCCTATAAGCTGAGAACCTGACATTATTCAGGTCAGCTGAAGAAAAAAAGGAGAAACAGATCGTTTGTTATTTCATCAGAAAGCACAGACAAAAATGCACAATGATTTACCAGCAACTACAACAATGACAAAAACAGGCTAGGAAAAAAAAATCTCTTGCATATGCCCCAAGTTTTAGGAGTAAAATTCTGTCAATGTGGGGGAAAACAAAACAAAACAAAACATCTTTTTGCTCTTTGACAATCAGGAAAGCTAAGTTCTATGAAGTACTACAGTGGCATGGCCTGCAGGGAATTCACATAGTCCTTGTTCCCAAGGGGAAAAAGGACAGTATTTTTTTTTTTTTCTAGATTGCAATCTTGGCTCTATTTTAGTGAATCTTTGGTATTCATGATTAAAGAGAACAAGGGTACATTATCGAAACAGCTATTAGATAGTACTTAGCAAAAATCAAGTAGCAACATAACATTTTTTTTTGATTATACAAATTAAATATGCTCACTGTGGAAAACTTGGAAATTGATGGAAAATATAAAATCGAGTAAACAAATCATCCATAACCCCATTATTTAAACATATACGCTGTTAACCTTTTGAGTATTACCCAACATATGTGTGTGTGATATATTTTAAAATATCATTGGGACGAAAATAAACATTTAGTTTATATCCTAAGGAGCAATCATTCTCATATTCAACACAGATTCACAACTCAACAATTTCTGCTACTCTGGTTTTTACAATGACCTGTCTATCAAGCTTCAACTCATCTTACCTAGGAGGAAGCTATATTTAGATGATGATCCTACTCAAGTTTGTGCAAGTCTTGATATACCCTGGGCTATATTTTTATCTAGAGTTTCTGTGTTTTTATGTTTCAGGAATCCATTTCCAAAAAGCTCCTTGAAAACAAGTACTCTGTCTCCTACTTGTCATATTTCCTAGTGATAATATATGACTGCTCTCTGAAAAAGTAGGTCAAATACAGCTAGAGGACTGATTAACAGACTCAATGAATAAATGAACAAAAGAGATAAAGAAAAAAAAAAAACATCCTGGCAAATACGACTCACTACCATAATCAAATGGAACCCACAACACCAGTTCTAATTGGGGGTTAGAAAAGAGAAATAATTTAATTAATATCCACGTCACGTGAGTCAACATTATTAGCTTTATGGGCTTTGCAGAAACCAAATATAAAAACCTGAATTGAAATTGGAAGAAAAATCATGTCTGTAATTTGCTTTAAAATATTCGGCAGACAAACAAAAAGACTGACAATACCAAATGCTGACAAGGACATGGAGCAACTGGAACTCTCATACATTGCTGGTGGGAATGAAGTATAGTATGACTACTTTGGAAAACAAGTTTAGCAATTTCTTATAAAACTAAACATATATCTGTCTTATTTACCCCCCAAAAATAATAACATGTCCACAAAAAGATGAATACATGAATGTCCATAGTAGCTCTATCGATAAAAGCCAAAAACTGGAAATAAACCAATAGGAGAATGAATAAACAAACTGTGGTACAGTCATACAATGGGATACTACTCTGCAATAAAAAAGAACTGTTGATCGTGAAACACTGTGAATTGATCTGAAAAACTTGATGCTGGGTAAAGGAAGCCAGACACAAAGACTAAACGCTGTTTGATTCCATTCATATGAAATCGAGAAAAGGCGAATCTCACCTACAGTGACAGAAGACAGATAGTTGTCAGCCTGGGGTAAGGTGGGTATAGGTAACTGACCACAAGGGTATTGTTTAGTTGACTGAAATGTTACATATCTTGATTGGTGTGGAGGTTACGTGAGTACATAGATTTGTCAAAATTCAAACTGTACACTTAAATTGGGTGCATTTTATTGTTTAAATTATGCCTTAGTAGATGTTAAGAGTTTTAAAATACCCTCACATGGACAGTACGATATGATGTATGTGTGTATTAGCTCAAGCTACAC